>NC_053168.1:92794151-92991651 GCF_016835505.1 Polypterus senegalus
GTTTTCATCATCAAGTGTTTGTTGGTTTAGTGTTGAATTTAAAATCTTTCTTATGCTTCTGATTTGTCTTTCCCACACTCCACCTTGGTGAGAGGCTGATGGTGGATTAAAAATCCATTTGCTTTGTTCTTGCATCATAACGTTGCTGATTTTTTTGTGTTCCAATTTTTTAATAGCTTCTCGTAGTTCTTTTTCTGCTCCAACAAAATTTGTTCCATTTTCTGAGCGCATGATTTTAACTTGTCCTCTTCTATCCGTAAATCAGAGTATAGCTTGGATGCAGGAATCAGTGTCTAAGCTATGTGCGATCTCTATGTACGCAGCTCTGGTTGTTAGACATGTGAAGATTACTCCGTATCTCTTGACTAGACTTCTTCCTGTTTTGACTAGGAAGGGGCCAAAATAATCAACTCCAACATTAGTGAACGGTTGTTGGTTTGGCGCTAAGCGATCTTCTGGCAAATCTGCCATTTTTTGCTCACCTGCTTTCGTATTGTATCTTCTGCATGTTGTGCACTTTGAAATTATTTTTCTGATAGCTGAATTCGCTTGAGGTATCCAGTATTTCTGGCGCAATTGTGCAAGCACGTAGTTGCGCCCACAATGTCCAATACGTTTATGAATGTGCTGCAATATTAGAGAAGCAACATGTGAATGCTTGCGTAGAATTGCAGGATGTTTAGCTTCTTTGGGCATTGTAGCTTTGTAGAGACTTCCTCCAACTCTTAATATTCTATCTTGTATGATTGGGTCAAGTTTATAGATTTGACTGTTCTTTTTAACACAAGTTTTTTTCTTTAGAGCTTTTAATTCTTCTGGAAATTCTTGCTGTTGACTTAAACGGATAAGCTCTGTTTAAGCTTTAACTAAGTCATCTAGAAAAATTGGACTTGGTTTTAAAGTCAGTTTATACTGTTTTCATGTGCTTTGTGATGAGTGGTTTTTGTTCTTCTGGATTATTTTTAGTCTGACTGACTTCTAGTTGAAATGTTTTTCTTTCATTTCTTAAATGCAACAGTATGTCTTTAAACTTGAGGAACCAAGCTACTGCTTTCTTCAAGCGATGCCAATCTGAATAGTACGTGATTAGTTTGTTGATGGGTTCAGTTGCTTCATCTATTCTTGTCACATTAAGTGCACAAGTTTTAATTTCTGGATCATCTTCAAAAAGTGAATCATTCAGTTAATCTGGTCTTTTTGGCCACTCGCGTTCTGACTTCAATAAGAAACTTTGACCATGTGACCATGTGGTGCTCTTGAGAAAGTTTTCTATGCTTAGCCCTCTAGAAGCTTGATCAGCCGGATTAAGGGCAGATGTGATATACCTCCACTGTGAAGGTTGTGAATGATCTCTGATCATGGAGATTCTGTTGGCAACAAAAGTCTTGAATCGAGTGCTTTCATTTGAGATGTATTTTATCACTGTGGTGCTGTCAGTCCAAAATGTTGATTCTTGTAAGGGCATTTGAAGCTCGCCTTTAAGCATTTTGTCCAATTTTACTGCCACAATGGCTACTGTCAGCTCCATTCTTGGAATTGTGACCTGTTTTAATGGTGCAACTCTTGACTTGCCCATCAGGAATGAACAATACCTTTTGCCCTCTTCATTTGTTAAAACAAGGTAAGTGACAGTGCCATATCCATCTTCACTAGCATCTGCAAAATGGTGCATTTGTGCTGTCTTTATGGTTCCAAACCCAGTAGGTTTGAAGCATCTGTTCACTTTATAGTCTGTAAGTAACTTCAAATCATCCATCCATTTTTTCCATTTCTGAATGTGTTTGACTTCTACTTCTTCATCCCACCCAAATTTCTCTTTGCTTAAGTCTCTTAGAATAAGCTTTGCTGGCAATAAGCAGGTGCTAGAAAACCAAGTGGATCATAAACTGAGCTAACAACAGACAGAATACCAAGCCTAGTAGCGGGCTTGTTTTGCAACTTAATCTGAAATTTGAAACTGTCAGTTTCTGTGCACCACTAGATGCCCAGGGCACGCTCTGTGGGAAGGAGACTGTGGCTCAAATCTATGTCCTTTTGTTCGTGAGCTCTGTCTTCTTCAGGTATGGACAAAAGAACTGCTCTGCTGTTACTCACCCACTTAGTCAAATGGAATCCCCCTTTGAGGCATAGAGCTTGGAGGTCCTTTGCCAGCTTTATTGCTTGTTCTTCTGTTGTCACTGACCTTAAACAGTCATCCACACAGTGTTAACAGCTTCCTCTGGAAATGTATCCCTGGCATCTTCGGCTGTTCTACGCAAAGCATAAGAAGCACAACTGGGTGAAGATGTAGCACCAAAAAGATGTACTGTCATTTTGAATTCTTCTAGGTCTTTACTTAGATTACCTTCAGGCCACCATAGAAAACGTAAAAGATCTGTGTCTTTGTCTGGTATCTTAACTTGGTAGAACATTGACTTAATGTCTGCCATTAAGGCTACTGGCTCCTTTCTGAATCTTGTAAGGACACCAATGAGTGTGTTAGTTAGGTCAGGGCCTTTAGTAATTGTTCATTAAGTGAAATCCCCTGGTAGGTGGCAGTGCAGTCAAAGACTACTTGAATCTTATTTTTCTTTGGATGATACATACCATGATGTGGGATGTACCACACTCTGCCTTCATTGCAATTCAGGCTTTCTTTGTGTACTTTAACAGCATAACCATTGTCTATAATGTCTTTCATGAAGGCTTTATAGTCTTCGTGGAAACCTGAATTTTTGCTCAATTTTCTTTTGAGTCCAATAGCACGCTGTTCAGCAATACAGCGGTTATTTGGCATTTTAAGTGTTTCATCCTTCAAAGGCAAATTTAAACAATAGTGGCCACCTACCAGTCTTGCAGATTCTGAAGCTATGCGCATGAACTTGATGTCTTCCTGTGACATTTCCTCTTTTTCCTTCACAGTTGCGCTCTGGAAAATCTGTGTTATACTGTTGCAGCAGCATATCTTCAATTTCTGTTATTGACACACGATTGATTGAATGTTTAGGCATCTTACCACTTTGTTTTGCGAGGTCATCTATCTCTTTGTATGGTCCACCAACTACCCATCCAAGTGCAGTCTTTATGGCGTGAGGTCCACCTCCTTGGCTAGGTATATTTTGTGACTGCTCGAAGATTTCTGTATAGTTGATTCCTATTAAAAGATCAACTTCAGAGTCAATATGAGATAGACGTACCGCTTTAAGACATACCCACTTACCGATATCTTCTTGTAGTGGAATACTTTCTCTGTTCACTGGAATGGAGACCTGTGTGAAGACCTTTGGCAGATCAATATATTTTAACATCATTGAGACCACAGACTTGTAAATCTGATAAGACAGAACACTGGGTTAGCATCTTTGAATCATTATCATAATTACTCATAGTTTTGAGAAATACTTGTGTTCTTGTTCCTTGGAGGCTTAATTGTCTCTGGAGCCTTTCAGTGCAAATTGTTACTGTACTGCCGAGGTCTATAAAGGCGTATGTTTCTACATATCTTTCGCTCTTCTTGGATTTTACCTTAACAGGAACTATTTGTAGTGCGCATTCTTTTCCGGCCCCAGTAAAAGCACAAGTTCCAGTCTCCGTTTCCTTTTCAGTTGGTGTTGCCACACTGGCTGTAGCTTTAGATGTTGCTCCACTGTCTTTTTTGATGTGCAGAATATCTGGGTGCTGAAAAGAACATGTCTGACATTTCATTCTTTCTTTACAGTTCTTACCAAGGTGCCCCTGTTTGAGACAGTGAAAACATAAACCTTTAAATTTTAAAAAGTCAATTCTTTCTTTATGTGGCAGTTCTTTGATTTTACTACATTCAGCAAGAATATGCTGACCATTGCAGAATACACAAGGCTTTCTAAATGCACATGTATCGCTAACAGTCTTTTTGACAAAGATTCCTTGAGTCTCTCTTTCGGCTGTATCAGAACTATTGATGGTGAAAATACCTCCTGATCTCTGTCCGTACTTCTGAGTGGGCCTGGCTTCCTCGTTTTTTTCTTTTTTCTCTATACAAGTATAGTCTTGTGAAGCGGCACTATGTACAGGGTCTAAAAGCATTTCAACTTCGTTACGCAAAAAATCAATTAGTTCAGGTATGCCAGGTCTCATTTTATTTTCTCGAAACTTGAAAGCATATCTCATCCATTCGTTTCTTAGAGAAAATGGAAGTTTCTTAAGTACCGGACGCACATTATGACTGTTATTGAATTCACCACTGTTCCCTGAATCATTCAATGTATTTATGCAGATTAAGAGGAAGTTAGAATAATCTCTCAGAGCCACTCCATCGTTTTGCTTTATCTGAGGCCATTTCAATGCTTTATTGAGATATGCGTCTGCTATGAATAATTCGTTGCCGTAATATCTTTCAAGCAACCTTCTGGCTTCTAAATAGCCTGCATCTGGTAACATTCGCGAACAGCCTTTAATCATTTCTTGAGGAGAACCTATGGTGTACTGGATCAGATAATCTAATTTATCTTTAGGGTTTTGTAACACATCCCCAACAGGTTTGATCAGAAGTGGTGCAAAAAGATATAATAGTGAGTAGCTCCCTCCTGGTGACACAATAGTTTCTCTCTAACTTAATCAAACAGTGAATAAAATACCCAACAACTCTCTCTGTCCCTCATAGGTGAGGACAGGATCACCCCAATGCCATGATTGCTTATGTCAATGTCTATGATGAACAATTTCTTTGGGTCTGGGGCAGGCATGTGCTAAGGGCTACTTTGAGCTGACAGTTGGCCTTGCACTCAGGTGTCCATTGGAAGGTAGACCATTAGGTTCTGAGTTGATGCAAAGAAGATGTTTTGTGGGTGAAACCCTGGGCAAATAGAGGTCAGAGATGTTGTAAGGTACAGGTCAGTTGTGCACTAAGGAGGTCTTGCCAGGGTTAGTGGCAACTCCAGAAAGCATATAAGGACACAAATTGGAATTTTCCTCAGCTGAATTGCAGCTTGGCAGCCCTAAGCAAAGTGCTGCAGAACGTTATTGAAGTTGGAGTGTGCACCAGAAGTCATCCAGGTACAGAATGCATTGGCCAGGCGGTACCCCATTAAGGGCCTACTCCATCAGGTACATGAATGTTGCTGGCGCATTGCATAAGCCAAAAGGAATGCTACAATCTCTGCCTGATGGTGAAGGCAGTCTTCTCTTTACAGCTGAACGTGAGTGCCACCTGCCCATGTTTGCTGCAAAAAAGACATGAACTGGACCATCTCTAGACATTGATGGAGTCTAGTGTGCTGACGATATAGGGCATAGGTTATGAGTCAGGCTTTGTGATTGCGTTAAGTTGATGGTAGTAAATGCAGAACCACCAATTTTCATTCTTTTTATGGATAAGAATGGCAGATGCGACCCAGACACTCCCATAGCTGCTATTACTTTAATCTTTTGCTCAGCAATTTGGAGCTTGGGAAGTGTTTGGCGAGGGTGGAACAAGCAAATGGGGTAGTGACACCCATGATGATGGTGTGTTCACTTAAGTCTGACCTTGTACACTCTCATTGCTAGTTGCAAGGATATCTGTAAAGTTTTTGAGTAGCTGGTGAAGGTGATTACCTTGTTATTCAGACAGCTAAGAAGAGCTGCGCTGCCACAGGGCCACTGTCACTGTTTTGGTAGCATCTGAGGGAGATGGTAAGGAAGGAGTTTCTTGATTGGTTGTAGCATTGGCTTGAGGCAGAGCAAGCAACCTGGGGTTTCTTCCTGACTGGATGTTAAAGCTGAGGATGCTGAGGGTGTGACATATTGCCAAAGACACAAATCTCCTGGTTCTGAAGTTGCAACATTACTCTAGCAAATTCAATGATTCTTCCCTGAGTGGTTAGGAAGTCTGTCCCCAATATGTAATCCTCTTTCATAGGTGTTAACCAACACTTGTGCTTGCATTCAAATGGGCTAAGTTGGAATTTAAGTCGCTTCTTTTTCTGAATGATAATCTGTTTGCCTGCCATGGTCTTCAAATGGACAGGTGCTCTCCACTAGCCCTCTACTGCTTCTTGTTCTTCTTGTGGCAGTATTCCTGCTTTAATGATGGAAACAATAGATCCAGTGTCTTCACAGCTTTTGGCTCCAAAGTGACAAGGAAAATGATGGTTTGGGTACTTGTTGGTTGTGGACTGGAGGGGTGGAGTAATGTTTTCTTCATAACATCACCCCAGAGGAATTTCCTGAAGGCTCTGAACGGTGCACATGATGTTCTTAGCAGCTTAATGGGGCATCTCCATATAAGCATAAAATGGCTTTGACCCTTCCATGGGCTCTCATTTTATGCTCTGTGGCACAAGCAACTGGCACTGTTGCTGAACCAAAACAGTATTATGGCCCTCAAAAACTCTTGCAGAACCAATTGTTCCAGAGGGCCACCGGAAGTTTGAAGTAAACCTGGCGGGTCAGTGTTTCAATCTCAGCTACCAGTTCTCCTAGCTTTTCCTTTAAATAAGTAATTAAGATTAAATAGTGCAGCCTGTGCTTGTTTCGGGAAAACTGTATTGTCCATACCTCCTGTCTAAGGTGGCGACTAATGAGGGAAAGTTGTTGAAATCCTCTAAATGGCAGTCCAACAGCACATTTGCAGTTTCCCCTTCAAGTGGCTGTCACAGAGATGCAGTGGTGGTACATGTATTAACTTGTGCTTGACTGCAGTTTTAACTTAGGCCCAAAAAACAGACAAGGTTTTTGACCATCATAGCAGGGTAGATGTAACTGTGGTCTCACTGATAACCTAGCAGTCTCTTCCGAGGAGTTGGAGGGGTATCAGTGCCAGCACTCCTCATGGTGTGCTTTACGATTCACACAACTTCTACATGGAGCTCGGTGCTTTGCTGAATTGGAGTGTAACTCACCTTACAGCACTCATTACACTAATGTAACAAAGCATTGTGTCAGCACAAATGATTCATAAGGATTTTAGCTCCTTCTCATTACTGTTTAGTTGTTCACTATCCTGACAAGGACCGCTTACTCTGTTGTCAGTACTTGACTGAAGAAAAGACGGCTGTGCAGATGCTTCCTATTATAGGGTGCACTTTACGCAGGGATTCTTTGTTGTTGCTCTGCCTGCCACAGTTGCTAGTGGCACCGCTACAATATGTTACCTTAATGCAAAAGAGAAAATGGATGGTCTTTCAAAGCAAGAGCCCTGTGGTGAAAGAAAGAACAATTTAAAGAGAGTGAAGCAAAAGATATTTTTTTACTGACATTTACAAACCAACATAGACATCAACAGCAATGCGGAATGCAATGACACAACTGCAAGAGATACAACCCATCAAACAATGGCAAACTAGTAAAAAAAATCTTTCCCAGTCTTATTTTGTATGGAGCAAATATAATAACCCAACAAGCATAATAAAAACCATATTACCATTTTACCTCAAAGTGGCATTGTCCATTTAACATTTTTAAATATACACTATGTTTGTTAACTGAGCTATTTAAAGAAAGTTGAATTCCTGTAGATATGATACTGAACTTATCAATCTGTGTGTTACATTCACTGTAATATACTAATGAACCATGCTTTGTACTATAGGGTGGTTATCAGAGACCAGCCTCCAACCCAACACTTGTACCTCCCCAAAAGTGAACTTTTAAAAATGGTTTATATACTGTGCATATATACATTTTAGTGCATGTGTTTTATAGTACAGTAGATTAAATAATATATATAATAAACTAATTAAAAATACTGTTTGGTGAAAAATTTAAAATGTGGCATTTTTTTGGACAGTAACTCCTTAATATTTTGGGGGTCATGAACTAAAATGGTGGGACAAATCTGATCCAAATAGTGCAACACTAAATGTGTTCTGATTCAAGTCGGCACCTCGCCTTTCATGTTGGGTGTCCTCAGTTCTCATTTACCAAAGTGCCTGCAACTGTTTTCCAAGTGGTACAAGTTGTTGATTTGCTCTTTTCATCTCAGACAATTGCTGTTGAGAAAAGTATATGAATTTAATTTAGAGGACACCTAAAAAAGTAAATGATAGGTTCATCTGTACATTAAAATGTTATTTGCTTCAGGTTTTTTGCAATGTGATGGTGTGTCCGTTGAGTCCAAACCAGGATATGTCTAGCTCAATCAAAGCAAAAGTTAATACTGATTTATTAGATATTATGAGGCATTGAATATAAAGTGGGTGGCACAATGGCGTAGTGGGTAGCGCTGCTGCCTCGCAGTTAGGAGACCCAGGTTCGCTTCCCAGGTCCTCCCTGCGTGGAGTTTGCATGTTCTCCCCGTGTCTGCGTGGATTTCCTCCAACTGTCCAAAGACATGCAGGTTAGGTGCATTGGCGATCCTAAATTGTGCTTGGTGTGTGGGTGTGTGTGTCCTGCGGTGGGCTGGCACCCTGCCCGGGATTTGTTCCTGCCTTGTGCCCTGTGTTGGCTGGGATTGGCTCCAGCAGACTCCCGTGATCCTGTAGTTAGGATATAGTGGGTTGGAAAATGGATGGATGAATATAATGTGGCACAATACAATACACACATAGTACAGATATCCCTTAATTTACAAGGTTTAGTGCATTCTCTCACTTTCTGCAACATGTTTTTATTTTTCATTTTAATGTCTTAAAATACCTTTCTAATACATGATTGAGGGATAAAACACACTGCTCTTGGGAAGCATATACATAATAATTGAAATTAAATCTATATGCATGCTCTGTATGAATTAGAGAATGTATTTGGGGGGCATTTTACCTTACCTGAATGTTTAAAGTATGTTGGGTCATTTTATCTTATTTGCTTTGTTTTGAGGATAACACTTCAACTGAAGTTTAGTTTATGGGCTCTTCAGGTTGATCTCTTCAGTCTTGCTGCAGTTTTACTTTAGGTAGCTAAGTATTAACAGCGCATTATAGTGGCACGCAGTAGTTGGCTGACCTATTTTGCTACATTTTTGTTTTGTTTTATTTTAAGTTCTGCCATCATACAGTGATGTGTGTTATTTTTCTGTATGTGTGTCTATGCCACGTGTTTGATCATCACAACCTGACTTTGTCTTATTAATATGCGAACCTGCAGCATTGTATTCTGCATGACGAAAGTCTATTTGCCCCTGTCTCTGTTGCTTATTCACTCTCAGGCATATTTTCTATGAATTAGAAATACTATGGGCTTTATTTGTACTGACTCATGGAGTTTGACACATGTCCCTGTTCTCAAAATACTATTATATAACATACAATAAGCTTACTATCATTCCTTTAAGTTAACAAATTTCTAGCTTGTACTATTCAGCTCCACCTCCAATAACACTTTAATTGTGGTGACGTTAGCTGGCACACACATTTCCTAGCATCAAATGATGGAGCCTCTTTTGGTAATGCAGACATTGCTAATGTTGTGATAGTCAGCAATGTAGCAGTAAATGTAGTAGTTCTCGTGTTTGCTGAATCCTTATTAACCATAGGAGGTGTTGTAGTGAGCATGGTCCATTCATTTATCCTTAAAGTTAACATGATGATCCTTGTTTACCTGCATTACTATAGGTACAGTTGAAAGAAACTTATCCACTCGCACAAAATGTCCGTATGCCTACAGTATGGAATAACTCTAGTAATATTTACTTATTCTAATTGTTCCTGCACTAGGTGCTGACCATGCTAATAAACCAATTTATTTTAGAAACTCTTTGCTACTATGTAAACTCTCTATTGTGCACAAGTTAAATCAAAGATAATCATTCACTATTTACATTATGAACAAAAACAGTTACAAATAAACAATAAGTAGTGCACTTATTGCTTGCTATTACTTCTATTATTTTGTGTTATTTCATGGTTCAGATCTTCTTTGAAGACTTTGCTGCAGAAAAATAGATGCCAAGTTACGACCAATGCCATTTTGTAATGAGGAATTTAATATTGTATAATAGCTAGGCCTTGGGTGCAATACCCCAAAGCAGAAGATATTAATTTGTTCTTTAAGTGTCACTAGTTACCAGCACAAAACACTTACATTATTTTTAGGTGACTTGTTCGCACTGAGTACCCGTGATTTGAGTGCACAGCAATAAATGGAGGTTCACCTGTCCATTAATTAATTGCTTAATCCCTCTCTAATTTAATTCTAAAGTAAGAGCTGCTGTTGACATAGTTGCACCTGAAAAGACAGTGAAAAAATCTTCTAGCATTGTTATACCATGGAAGACCCAAAGAGTGTCTGATTTAAAGAGAACATGCCGCAGAGCTGAGCGTCAATGGAGGAAGAGTAAACTTACTATCCACCACGAAATATTAAAAGTCAAAATAACAGAATACAATAACACTGTCCGTCTTGAGAGACGCTGCTATTTCTCCAAGATTATAAATAACAATGCTAGTAATCCCAGAGTCTTATTTTCAACAATTGATCGCCTACTAAACCCAGGTAGCTCAAAGGAATGCCTCCTAAGTGCTTCCAGTGAAACCTGTGAGGCTGTCGCTGTATTTTTCAATCAAAAATTAATGATATTAGAAATAACATAGTATATCTCCCCAACACTAAGGATCCTCCTAAACCCCAGCATCCTGTTATAAACAAATTAAACTCTTTCACTAGGATAGATTTACCTGATTTAAAGAAAATAATTTCTCAATTAAAACCTCCACCTGCGTCCTTGACCCGATACCAACAAGGTTTTTCAAAGAAGTATCAGGCGTGCTAATTGATAATGTTCTGGACATAGTAAATTCGTCACTAGATACGGGGGTCTTCCCAGACTGTCTTAAGACTGCTGTAGTTAAACCCCTACTTAAGAAACATAATCTCGACCCCTCAGCTCTTGAAAATTTTAGACCCATCTCTAACCTGCCTTTCTTAAGTAAAGTTCTGGAGAAGGCAGTCATTATGCAGTTAAATGACCACCTAAATAAACATGCTATTCTTGATAAATTTCAGTCAGGTTTTAGAACAAATCACAGCACAGAAACTGCACTCGTTAAAGTAGTAAATGATTTTGAGTGAATGCAGACAGAGGCCATTTATCTGTTCTCATCCTCTTAGATCTGAGTGCTGCATTTGACACCATTGATCACAATATTCTTAGAAATCGCCTTAGTCAATGGGTGGGCCTCTCTGGCACAGTCTTAAATTGGTTTGAATCCTACCTGACAGGGAGAAAATTTTTTGTTAGTTGTGGGAATTACAACTCGAAGACACATGATATCCGATATGGTGTTCCACAAGGCTCTATCCTGGGTCCGCTGTTATTCTCAATCTACATGCTTCCGTTAGGTCAGATTATCTCAGGGCACAACGTGAGCTACCACAGCTATGCTGATGACACACAGCTGTACTTATCAATAGCACCTGATGACCCTGATTCTATTGATTCACTAACAGAATGTCTGACTAGTATCTCAGAATGGATGAATAGTAATTTTCTCAAGTTAAATAAAGAGAAAACTGAAATTTTAGTGATCAGCAATAATGGATACAATGAGGCTATTAGAAATAAACTGGATACATTAGGATTAAAAGTCAAGACGGAGATAAAAAGCTTAGGGGTAATTGTTGACTGTAATCTGAATTTTAAATTACGTATTAATCAGATCATTAGGACAGCATTTTTTCACTTAAGAAACATAAGTAAAGTTAGACCGCTTATATCACTGAAAGATGCTGAGAAATTAGTTCACGCGTTTGTTTTCAGTCGACTAGATTACTGTAATGCACTCCTCTCTGGACTACCCAAAAAAGATATAAATCGTTTGCAACTAGTGCAGAATGCAGCTGCTAGAATCCTAACTAGGAAAAGAAAATCTGAACACATTTCTCCAGTTTTAATGTCACTACACTGGTTACCTGTGTCATTCAGGATTGACTTTAAAATTCTGCTTATGGTTTATAAAGCCTTAAATAATCTCGCCCCATCTTATATATCGGAATGTCTGACACCTTATATTCCAAATCGTAACCTCAGATCCTCAAATGAGTGTCTCCTTAGAATTCCAAGAACAAAACTTAAAAGAAGTGGTGAGGCGGCCTTCTGCTGCCATGCACCTAAAATCTGGAATAGCCTGCCAATAGGAATTCGCCAGGCTGATACAGTAGAGCACTTTAAAACACTGCTGAAAACACATTACTTTAACATGGCCTTTTATAACTTCATTTTAATCGTAATTTAACTTAATCCTGATACTCTGTATGTTCAATCTCCTCAAAATAACTATTCATGGTGGCTCTAAAATCGGTACTGACCCCTACTCTCTTTTCTGTTTCTTTTTCCGGTTTCTTTGTGGTGGTGGCCTGGGCCACCACCACCTACTCAAAGCTTCATGATGCTCAAACAATGATGGACGGATTAAAAGGCAGAAGTCTACGTGACCATCATCATCATCAAGCCCTTCCGTGAGAATCCTAAATCCAAAGAGGACTGTTTCATTTATGTTAGGTAGAATGCCCAGAGGGGACTGGGCGGTCTCATGGTCTGGAATCCCTACAGATTTTATTTTTCTCCAGCCGCCTGGAGTTTTTGTTTTTTCTGTCCCCCCTGGCCATTGAACCTTACTCTTATTCGATGTTAATGTTGATTTATTTTGTTTTATAATTGTGTCTTTCATTTTTCTATTCTTTAATATGTAAAGCACTTTGAGCTACTGTTTGTATGAAAATGTGCTATATAAATAAATGTTGTTGTTGTTGTCTAGACACGAAACCTCTCAGTAGTGGGATATGTTATAGTGGGTTATATTCCATCATTATACACAGAAGTTCAATATGGTGTCCCGCAGGGCTCAGTACTGGGACCTTTACTGTTTTCACTTTACATGCTTCCACTGGGATCTCTCATTAGGAAACATAATGTTAATTTTCACTCGTATGCAGATGACACCCAGTTATACCTTTCATTTAAATCAAATGAAGTTTCTCCGATGTTGTCTTTAATTAGTTGTGTTAGTGAATTAAAGGAATGGATGAATGAGAACTACTTGTCTTTAAATACAGATAAAACAGAGATGTTAATTGTTGGAGGGAATGACGCTGATCACAGCAATATCTTGTCGCCATTTAACTCAGTTGGAATCCCAATTAATTTTACTGAATCAGCCCGCAATCTAGGTGTTATCTTTGACTCTAGCATGTCATTTAAAGCGCATATTACAAAGTCGTCCAAAACATGTTTTTTCCATCTTAAAAATATTAGGAAATTAAGGCGCTTTCTAAATAAACAGGATTGTGAGAAATTAATTCATGCATTTATCTCTAGTAGGATTGACTACTGCAATGCGGTGTTCACTGGCTGTTCAAACTGTTCTCTATACAGCCTCCAGTTAATCCAAAATGCCGCTGCAAGAATTATTACAAGAACAAGAAAATATGAACACATAACCCCAGTTCTTAAATCTTTACACTGGCTCCCAGTTAAGTTCAGGGCAGATTTCAAAATCCTCCTTTTAACATATAAAGCATTAAATGGCCAAGGTCCTGCTTACTTGTCTGAACTTATCATGACTTACAAACCTGAGCGCACATTAAGATCTCAAGATGCCTGTCTGCTTAGGATTCCAAGGATTAATAAAATAACAGTGGGAGGTCGAGCTTTTAGTTACAGGGCCCCTAAACTGTGGAATGGTCTTCCTGCTTCCATAAGAGATGCCCCTTCAGTCTCAGCCTTTAAATCCCGGCTGAAGACTCACTACTTCAGTTTAGCATATCCTGACTAGAGCTGCTGATTAACTGTACATACTGCATCTCTGTTGTTAGTCATTAGCACTATAACATAAGTAACATGAATAATTATATTTGAATACTAACCCTCACCTATTCTGTTTCTTTTCTCGGTACCCAAATGTGGCCATTGGTGCCACGGCCCACCTGCCAAGTTGTTTGCCTGCCTATGGTAAAGTCATCCCTGATGGAGGATCACAGGAATCATGGGAAAGAGGGGTCCTTTCATCTGAGCAACGTTTCAGCCGTGGCATGGCCAAATGGAGATGCAGCTAGATGATGAGGTCTCCAGGACCCTAAAAATATCCAAACCTAATTATGTCATATCATCTACTGTTAAACCGTACTTCTAAAATTTTTATTATTATGCTGTCTTAAGGAATTGTTCTGTTCTGTATATTGTATTGTATTGACCCCTACTTTTGACACCCACTGCACGCCCAACCTACCTGGAAAGGGGTCTCTCTTTGAACTGCCTTTCCCGAGGTTTCTTCCATTTTTCACTACAAGGTTTTTATTGGGAGTTTTTCCTTGTCTTCTCAGAGAGTCAAGGCTGGGGGGCTGTCAAAAGGCAGGGCCTGTTAAAGCCCATTGCGGCACTTCCTGTGTGATTTTGGGCTATACAATAATAAACTGTATTGTATTGTATCGTATATGTGGACCCAGTTTGATCTCTCTTCAAATCTCAGTGCTGTGGTGGTAGTTAGGAGTATGGCAGGGCAGGCAATTCTCTTGCTTGGAGACCTTTAACTATAGGCCAGTCTCTGTGTTCAAACTCATATGCTTTTATCAAAGAGCTAAGAAGAGCAGTCTTGACCTGCAGGTGTAAATTCTTGAAGCTACTGAATTGTGTTCATTATTAGTCAGTACTGCAACATACACTCACCTAAAGGATTATTAGGAACACCATACTAATACGGTGTTTGACCCCCTTTCGCCTTCAGAACTGCCTTAATTCTACGTGGCATTGATTCAACAAGGTGCTGAAAGCATTCTTTAGAAATGTTGGCCCATATTGATAGAATAGCATCTTGCAGTTGATGGAGATTTGTGGGATGCACATCCAGGGCACGAAGCTCCCGTTTCACCAGATCCCAAAGATGCTCTATTGGGTTGAGATCTGGTGATTGTGGGGGCCATTTTAGTACAGTGAACTCATTGTCATGTTCAAGAAACCAATTTGAAATGATTCGAGCTTTGTGATATGGTGCAATATCCTGCTGGAAGTAGCCATCAGAGGATGGGTACATGGTGGTCATGAAGGGATGGACATGGTTAGAAACAATGCTCAGGTAGCCCGTGGCATTTAAACGATACCCAATTGGCACTAAGGGGCCTAAAGTGTGCCAAGAAAACACCCCCCACCCCATTACACCACTACCAGCCTGCACAGTGGTAATAAGGCATGATGGATCCATGTTCTCATTCTGTTTACGCCAAATTTTCCCTTTTTCCCTATTTGTAGTGGAGATGAGTGGTACCCGGTGGAGGTCTTCTGCTGTTGTAGCCCATCCGCCTCAAGGTTGTGCGTGTTGTGGCTTCACAAATGCTTTGCTGCATACCTTGGTTGTAACAAGTGGTTATTTCAATCAAAGTTGCTCTTCTATCAGCTTGAATCAGTCGGCCCATTCTCCTCTGACCTCTAGCATCAACAAGGCATTTTCGCCCACAGAACTGCCGCATACTGGATGTTTTTTCCTTTTCACACCATTGTTTGTAAACACTAGAAATGGTTGTGCATGAAAATCCCATTAACTGAGCACATTGTGAAATACTCAGACCGGCCCGTCTGGCACCAACAACCATGCCACGCTCAAAATTGCTTAAATCACCTTTCTTTCCCATTCTGACATTCAGTTTGGAGTTCAGGAGATTGTCTTGACCAGGACCACACCCCTAAATGCATTGAAGCAACTGCCATGTGGTTGGTTGATTAGATAATTGCTTTAATGAGAAATTAAACAGGTGTTCCTAATAATCCTTTAGGTGAGTGTATAAAGGAAGGGATGATGCTGCTTGTTGCATTGATAACAATATCTCATGAGGTGTTAAGCCTGTAGTTTTGTTGGAGGTATCTCTTATTGACATTAATTGTAGCAGTAAAATAGATTGCCCTATTAGTCTAGTTTCTACTTTTATCTTGGCCGATTTATTTTTAAGAGTCAAACTGAATTCTGTAGGCAGTAAGCACAATGCACAAGTCTCCTTATATTTTATCTTCTATTTATAATCTTCAACATCCTTCAAACCTTCAATAAGAACTTAACCACTATAGTTTTATCTGTTTTGACTGTTGCTGTATCCTCCTATCAAATGAATAACATCAGTCACAAGTAAATTGTCAAAGTATCTGAATAAATTCAATCTGAATATATACTAAGGAGGGGGGCAACTAGTTGGTCTTGCAATTTTCAAACTATTGACACAAACCTTCACTACTATAAAGGTGAACCTAAGGTAACTCAATCAGCATTTATTACAGCACGATATCAATTATTCACCCCCTTTTTCCTAGTTCTGTTATAGGCTGCAATGAGTGGAAAAAAACAGTTTAATTGAAAAAACAGGTAAATACAGTGATACCCTGATAATCCACTCCCCAATTTACTGAGGTTTTACATTATCTGAGGCAAACCTGTAAGTGTAATACACATTTTTTAAAAGCTTTGCCATAAATACTGTATCAAGTGCATTAATACTATACTTTTAACCTCGACTGTACTGAGTGAGTGGTTGAAGAGCTGGTAACTGTGGGCATTCACCTATACTCAACCGTACTCCTCAGCTATTCACAGTGTTTTGCTAGTATTAACCATGTACATATGCTGTGCTGTTTTGTTCACATAGGATTTTTGTGTTCACACATTTCAAAGAGCTGAGGTGAACTGTCAGTGAGAACTGCAAACCCACTGACAAACAGGCAAGTGCTTTGTGGCCTGAGCTAAATGGGGAGCTCCATCAGTCAGCCGTGCAGAGCCTGTCTCTGACCACTCTCAGAAGTGGGATTCCCTGGTGACATGAACTGATCTCTCCCTGAATAAAACCCCACCTTCTCTGTCCAGCATTTCCACCACGCTACAACCATACACAGTGCAAAACCCACCCATATTGGTAATTGAATTTCTGTGGACTCACACAAAGAAGCATCACAGTTCGATGATGTCTGTTGTGGAGATCTGCCGGTCGTAAGCTTTTAAACCACATTCTCTGGCTGATCTCCCTCTGTGTCAATCCCTACTTCTTCTTCTGTACAGCGCCGCCATTTGAACAGCCTTCTGTTTTATCCAGATTTTCAGCTATCCGAGGGAGCATCATTCTATATTACCTCAGATAATCTCAGTTCTACTGTACTAAAGGGGATTGAAAGGCACAGGGTATAAGTCAGGGAAAACCCTGAAACTGGTCCCATTAATACAACAACTTGATAACAGAAAAAGTTATAACTATCCTACAAATAATACAAATTGGTCTAAGTGTGGGAAACAAAATTAAAAGAGAGAGAAGGCAGAATAGCATGAAGGTTATTAGTTAGAGTCATGTTCTGTGACATTCCCTTTAAAAGTTAAGAAAATTCTAATCTATTATTCTATCTATAGTATACATTTTGTTTTCCCTTATCCTTATTGTACAAGATGAAGATGAGATTATGAGGAGTGACCAGTGCATGCAAAGAAGCTAGTTAATGGAAGTCAATGTAGCACCACTGTACTCCAGAGAATAGCTTTGAATAAGTAACTGTAAGTCAAGGAAAAAATCAAAGCCACTGGACCAGTGAATTCCTACTTAGTTTTGGAAAAGAAATCAAAAAACAAACAACAGCTTGTTATGAAATGGAGTTTCACCAAAAGGCAAAATAAGGTGAGTCCTCCAAGAAGCTAGGAAGCAGGCCAGACACCTACCTGGTCTGTTCAGCATCGGCTCACCAGACCAACTTCAGCTGGACTAGGCCCAAAAAAATGTGGAGCTGGCAAAACAACTATAAACATTACAAATACAGTGATAGCCCTACAAGGATGAGGGTCACCATCAACATCAGGGTTGTGCACAAAAAGGGCAAAAATCTTTGTAAATCAATAATTTATTATAAACATATAAAAATATAAAGAAAAGCTCAAAATTACAAAAAATAGGAACAATGGTGTTGCCTAAAACACATTCCGAAGAAAAAAACAAAGCAAATACAGAGTCCAGTAATCAGAATACCCAAAAAAAAAAAAAACAATAAATCCTATCAGAAAAATGAATACCCAAAATTTCATTTTAATCAACAACAAATGATCCCTACTATGGAGTTGTCTCGTTCAGTTTAAATAACCTGATGGAAGGCTCAAGGGTGGTGATGTCCACTTCCCGGGGCCCCACCTCCTGGGGATCCATCCATAAAGAATAAGGAACATAGCTATATTTAAAGTGACAGTACTTAATTACAACTTCACATATGAAATCAACAGAAAAAACAAAGCTGTGAAAAATAACTTAAAATTAACAAAAAACAGCAACATAAAATACATTTAATTTTAACCCAATACATTAAAATAACCCCCACTCCTAAAAATTCCACCAAAGAAAGATGCAAAGACTTTAACCCAGAAGAGCAGATGAGGTGAACAGATTTTGGCTCATTGGGACAGGAAGCAGGGCACCTTGTGGCAGGCAAGAATAGTCTAGAAAAGACAAGCTAAGAGATGAGTGTTTTTTGTTTGTACTTGTCTCTTGTGTCTTGGAGCACCGTTACTGGAATGAAGTGGTGGCCACCTTCTGGCAGCACCCAGGCATCAATGGGGTTTCAGCCACCTACTAGCAGCACTCTGGCAGTGAAGCAGGCAGCAGCTCTGAAGCACCTCTTCACAGAATCAGGAAGAATACTGGATGCCGCAACAGCAGGGCTAAACAGGGTAATTGGGACATAATCGTTGAAAATAAGATGGTTGGCCAAAAACAAAACTGAGGACCCATACTATGCTAGATTGTAGTAGGCCCTATTAACACAAGAACAGCCACACAATGTGAAACTGGAGGTGTGAGTTCTATGGAAGCAGCAAAAAGGTAAGGAAAAAGTGAATGGAAACAAATTGAGGTAAAAATAGGTGCTGGTGTGTAGATGGTATTAGCAACAACAGGTATTGAAAGAGGAAGTCCAAAAGATAGAGCAACTGATAATAGAGAAGGTTTAACACCGAATACAGTTGCAAAAGTAGGAATGAAAGGTTCACTAGAAACAGAAGCATACGTTTGGGTGGACATTCCAAAAGATTCAGCAAAAATTATTGAAGGAGATGATTTAATTAAATCAGTGGTGAAAATGACTTGGGTTTAATGTCATGAGTTGTCAGCTTTTTGTTATTTTGTATTTTTGCTGTGGACTCAAACTGGATCAAAAAATGTGTAATGATGTGAAAAGCCACCAAGATCATAGTATTCATCACCCTCCTCCAAGTTTACAATTTTGGCTAGAAAAGAGGCAGCTGTAATAAGTTGAGTAATTATTTTATGAAGTTCAGCAAAATTTGAAAAAAGTTCCTTTTGAGTCATGTTATTCTTTAGGATTTTATAAAAATAACAAAACCTGTACCTATACTTTGGTGAGAGACTTTTGCAAAAAAATACAGCTCTTTTTTCACAGAGTTACTACAAAGAGTACAGTTTTAAATGCTGAGGGATCATTTTATTATGAAATGGAGTTACACAAAAGTCAAAATAAATTGAGGCCTTCAAAATGAACCTAGGCAGCCTGCCAGAAACCTAGCTGGTCTGCTCAGCAGAGGTTCACCAGACTTCAGCCAGACTTCTGCGGCACCCTGCTGGCTTCAGCAGGAGCAGGCTCAAAAATAGGGAGCTGACAAAATAACTATAAATATTACAAAAATACAATAGAAGTTCCACAAGATAGTACGTCATCATCAACCTCTGGCTTGTGGACAATCTTTATAAATCAATGATTTATTATATAAAAAAATTCAAAGATAACTCAATAGAGAAAAAAGGGCAAAATGGATTTGCTTTAAAGACAATCTAAAGCAAACAAAATCCTAATACACAGTACAGTAATCAGAATTCTCAAAAAAAAATTAACAAGAAATCTAACTAGAAAAATCAATACTCACAAAACTCCTTGAGGCCTCAGGAGTGGTAACCTAAGGCTGGCCCTGCCTCCTTGAGCTCTACCCACAAAAAAGAAATGAACATAACTGCATTTAAAGTGACAGTACACAATTACATCAAATATAAAATCAACAACAAAAACATAGACTTTAAAAATAACTCAAAATTAACAAAAACAAAATAAAAAATAAAATACACCTAGTTTCAGCCCAATACATTGCACAGTGAGGATTCCCATTACCAGTTTCACTTTTTTGATTATAGAATATTGTTCAGGGCTCTGTTCCACAAGCAAGATTAGATAATCTTAGACCTCACAATGAAGTCTGGCTTGCTTTAAGGCAATTTTCCACCCAGCAGATTAGCCTGTTCCAGAAAACTACATTTCATTTGTCTCAGGCAATCCTGGATAGGTTGATCCACATTTTCGTTCACAGCAAAATTTACAAGCCCTTGAGTTGAGCACTGAACAGCCGAACAATCACCAGCTGCAAGTCTTAGAAACAGAGAAAACAGCCTTCACACTAGTAGAGCAAGAGGTGCTGGTGGCAGTTTATGAAGATTATCAGCACATCTGACAAAAGTGGAGCAATATAATAGAAGCAGCAACTAAGAAAGTGAGCGGGTGTAGAGGAAAATCACTGAACAAATTAATGTGTAAAAGAAATGAGTGAAATCTGTATAAACTTTGTGTGGTAAATTGTTGCAACTGATATTACTTTACTTCAGACATTATATACTCTCAAAGCAAAAAGGTAAAGTAAAACCCATGCCATTTAAGTTTTCAGCATGCATAGAATTGTTCTAGTCATAACTTTGAGAGATGTTGAACGTTATTGTGCCTGCACTAATCCCTATAATGTTCATTAATTTCAGTGCATTGGTCGTCCCAGTAACTGAGCTGGATTATGTCAAATCTTTCTTTTTGGAGCAAATCCTGAGCCAATTCCAGAATGCAGGATTATCAAATTATAGGTATCTTCATGGATCACATACTGTAATTCTGAGTTAATTTGTTCCAGAAAAGCAAGGTTTGGGTTAATCCAGGTTTTCTGGATTGGGAGTATCCCGATTTCTGTGAATCTCAATTTACTTTAACTAGATTTCACACTAATCCTGCTTTCTGGAACAGACCCCACCTATGGGCACATTTCTCCTTTTTATGTTTTAGTCTCAGGCTTGAAATCATTTACAAGAGTGAAAAATATTTTACTATGTCTAAGGCTAACAGGTAATTCATACCAAACACATTTTATCTCTGTAGTATTACACATTGTCTTTAGTGTTTTATTAGGATTTATTTATTTTTTATTTATTTATTTCATTTTTGTTTATGTGATGTGGATTTATGTCATGTGACCATGATCAGTGTATTGGTGATGCTTATGGAAATTCCTCTATATATATTGAGACAACTCCCTGTAAAATTATCCACTATTCTTATAGATTTGCTCATAAAATAATACCTGGAAACACTGCCTCATAATATAGCAAAAGATTATGAGTTACCCTGAGATAATAAACCTTGTTACTAAAAGCACTCATTTTGGTGAGGAGCAGGTTTCTATGAAAAAACAATCCTTGTACTTACCCTGATAAGACAAAAATCGCTAATATGACTTTGTTAATGACATCCTTTGTGATCTTCCTGGTCATTTTGTGTTGATCTGCATTGATGATATTTTAAATTTTCCTCAGGATATGGATTGCCATATCCTCATGTTGAAGAGGTCTTACCTTATTTGAGGGCTAAAAATTTATTTGTGAAAATAGATAAGTGCAAATTCCATCAAGCCTCAATATTGTTTTTGGGATACTATGCTGGTTGGACTGGTATCCAAATAGATCCTGAAGAGATATCCACTATTTTAAATGGAAAATGACAGGAGAATATTAAACATGTCCCACACTTTGTAGACGTTGCAAATTTTTATAAATTATTTATTTGCAATTTTAGTTCTCTAATTGCTCTGATTACTTATCTGACTAATTCTGAGTTAAAATGCTCATGTAGAATCTTAAAGCTCAGCAAGCTTTTAATGCTCTTAAGACATGGTTTACTTCCGCTCATATTGTGTGATGTTCCGCATCTGCATCTCTGCCTTTGCAAATTGAGGTAGATTTGTTTAGTGTTGTTTTAGGGGTAGTTTTATTCCAGTAATTTCCTGACTTGGGAAAACTTCACCCTTGTGCCTACTTTTCATGGTGTTGGTGACTGAGAGTTACTGGCATTAAAGCTGGAGCTAGAGGAGTGGTTACATTGGCTGAAGGGAGCAGTTCATGAATTCAAAACCTTTACAGATCATAAAAATCTTATTTACTTGGAGCGTTTCAACTTTGTGATTTTGTACTACCCAGGGATCATGATATTAAAGGTAATTCTTCATCATATTTGAACTGGATACCACTTCACCTGAGCCTGAATCTTTTATCGTATCCTTTAAGCTTGTGGCTGCAGTAATATTAGAGGTTCCAAGTTTTATTTCTGATTTTTAATATACAGTCTTGGCTTCTACACTTCCTCCATCTGACCTTCCTAAAGGAAAATTGTTTGTTCCTTCTGCTCTAGTGGGCCATGTTTCGGAATGAGGTCATTCTCCACTGTTTTTGGGTCACTCCTTAATTTCTAAATCCCTGGAATTTTTGCAACATTATGTTTAGTGGCCAAGTATGGCTTATGATGTTTCTGATTTTATTAAGGCTTGTGATGTCTGTAACCAGGCTAAATCTTGTTCTGAGATGGGGACTACAGCATCCTATTGTCCTTCATTTTTCATCCAAGAGAAGATGTTTAAGTAGATTGTATTACTAACCTTCCTTCTTTAATGGTTCATACAGTCATTTTAATCATAGTGAATTGTTTTTCTAACTCTGTTCCTTTTGTACCACTGAAGGCTTTATTTTTGACTAAAACTTTTTTCCACTATAAATATAGTGACCACGCTACATAGCATTAGCCCTCAGTTGGATAAATCACAAACTCTTTAGTGGTAGTTTTTTGTTATGTATACCAAGTGCTAGGTTTCCTTATAGGCTTTTGAACTCTTCTTTGATTTTTGACCTTGAATTTTGGTTTACTTCAGGATTTTGTTCACTCCTGTATCTTCTTAATCTTTTTTTTTGACTCTGCATTGCCTGACTGCAATTCTCATTTTATATTATTATCTGCCAGTCCTATTCTTTCTCTCGCAAGAAAACCTAGAGACACTATCTCATATCAATTTCTTTCTACATAAAGACTTTTAAATTCTTTTTCAAGTTATTTAGATCAACAGAAATTTACTTAGAATATATCTGTTAAGCATTTTTAACATATTATCTTAATGCAGAAAGGTTTTTTTATACATCTTGTTATATATTTCTTAAAGCTACTATTTTTCCAACTAATATTAACATATGCATTTATGGTTTAACAGAGTGTTCAGAATGTTTCATTAACACATCTGTTTATTGGAAAAACAACTAAACCTTCCATCAGCTATGTTAGTTAGCTAGTTATTCAAACAAATACATTTTTGTCTTTTCTAGTAAATTTACATGACATTTCAATACTTAAAGGTTATCCTGTTTTAAATTAAAAATGTACATATTCCTTTTGATATAAGGGAAGGACAGGGAGAGAAATCAATATAACCCATATAATAAATATATAGCATATAGTTCAGAGTCAGCTTGCATTAAAATTTCTTCAGGGCAGTTAGTTTGTCATACTCTTACATATTGAGAATTGCAATGCTGTTGATTTTTTATCAGTGAAAACATTATTTTTAACATAATTCCAAGAAAACAGCGTATTCAGAAAATATAAATTCATCTTGCTTAAAATATTAATTTCTTTATTCATAACTTCCTGTTAAAGATAATTTTTGCACTCTGTATTATTATCGGGTGTCATCCATGCAGTCATCAGAAGTGGAGCTTGAAATCAAGCGTATGCTGGAACTAGGAGTAATAGAGGAAAGTTATAGACCCTGGTCCAGTCCTATTGTCTTGGTTCGTCTGCTTAATCAAGTATCCCAATTTGATGCTTATCCAATGCCCCGAGTGGACGACCTCCTCGATAGACTTGGCCAAGCTAAGATTTTGACCACACTTGACATGACACAGGGGTACTGGCAAATTCCTTTAACGGACTCTGCGAAGGTTAAGACCACGTTTAGTACCCCTGGCGGACACACGGGCACCTGCAACTTTTCAGCGTTTGGTGAATAGAGTGCTTCACCCCCATAATGCGTATCTGCCTTTCTGGATGGCATCGTCATCTATTCCAGCACATGGAAGGAACATGTAGGTCTACAGCAGGTCACTGCGGTGTTACGGACACTAGATAAAGCTGGGCTTCGAATTAATCCAAAGACCTGTTTCTTCGGATTGAAAGAAGCTAAATATTTGACCCTGGTGGGTGAGGGTACTGCAAAACCACAGCGTTCAAAGATAGCCATCATACGATGGCCCCGTCTGTGAACCAAGCCTTTCTCGGACTAGCCGGGTACTACCGCCGGTTTGTACCCTGGTTTTAAGAGAGAGTGGTGCCCTTGACTGACTTAACAAAGAAGAGGGCTTCTAACAATGTGGTATGGAATGATACGGTGGATGCTGCATTTAGTGACTTAAAACAGGCCCTTACGTCTACACCAATTTTGAAAGCTCCTGATTTCTCTCTTCCTTTCATTCTCCAGACCGACGCTTCGGACACAGGTCTCGGTGCCGTGTTGAACCAAAAGGTTGATGGTGTAGAACACCCCGTCATGTATCACAGCCGGAAACTGTTGGATTGGGAGACCAGGTATGGAGGCACTTGCAATTAAATGTGTGATTACCCAGTTGAGGTACTACCTCTTGAGCTGGGAATTCACTTTTGTGATGGATCATGCACCCTTACAGTGGATGGCCCTACACAAAGAATCGGTTCACCAGGTGGTTTCTTGACCTTCAACCGTATAAGTATTCACTTATTCATCGTAAGGACTCTCTTCATTCCAACCCCAATGCCCTTTCTCGTGCTCATGACCTCTTGGTGCAGGTCACCTGACCTGATCAGTCTGGGCTGGAGGGGGGCTTGTCACACACGAGTGAGTAGGAGTCAGCTAAAGGGCTTGAGTAAATGTAATACTACCTGGCACTCCTCATGACGTCACTTCCAGCACTTCTGATGATGTCACTTCCGGTTCCGGCATGGATGACATAATTTCCTTCCCCAGCCCTTAAAACCGCCATGTTACCTCCAAGTATTCAGTTCTGTTTTGCACTCAGTCTTGTGAATATCTCTGTTCAATTATTTCAAACTTTTGCAGCTGGGATATACTGTAATATACAGGTGACTGCCCCAAACCTTTATAATGTCTGGAGACTCATTCTTCTCACTATATATGTATATATGTATATGTATATGTATATATACAGTGGAACCTCTAGATACGAGTTTAATTCGTTCCAGCACTGAGCTCGTATAGTGAATTTCTTGTATCTAGAACAAAACTTCCCCATTGAAAATAATGGAAATCCAGTTAATCCTTTCCGCACCCCCAAAAATATCAACATAAAAATCAATTTTCCTAACAAATAACACTGATAAATAATATATACTGTAGTTTACCTTTAATTAAAGTAATTAAAGTTTACCTTTAATAAATAACACTGGTAAATAAAACGGGTTACTGTGGGGAAGGAGAGTCCCCCTCTGATTCTGGAAGGCTCTCTCTTCTTGGGAATTTTACCCCACTGGAAGCAGGTTCTGGGTCAGAATCACTTAACTTTCTTTTATTTGCAGGTTGCTTTACCAAAAACTTATCTAATGCCACTTGCTTCTGTCTTCTTTTTAAGATGCCCCTAAAATGCGACACTACATTGTCATTACACAAGTTCATGGTGCGCCCACACACTGCTTTATTAGGGTGATTTTCTTCAAAGAAAGTTTTTACTTCTTCCCACTTTGCCAACACTTCTTTAATCTTACTGGCAACAATCTTCTTGAGAGGCATCGTGGAATAATTATTTTCACGTTAAATGCGGGCAGCGTCAGCTTGGGTGAATCCCCAAGTCGAGGTGGATTAGGAAATGCGTCACGCATACCCACAGCCTGGCTCGTGGCTCTTTACGCGAGCCAATGCTCGTATTTAGATCCGAATTTTTCGCTCATACTTTCTTCTTATCTTGAATTTCTCGTATGCAGAAGTGATTGTATCTCGAGGTTCCACTGTATGTATATACTATATATATATCTATACTAATAAAAGGCAAAGCCCTCACTGACTCACTCACTGACACACTGACTCATCACTAATTCTCCAACTTCCTGTGTAGGTAGAAGGCTGAAATTTGGCAGGCTCATTCCTTATAGCTTACTTACAAAAGTTGGGCAGGTTTCATTTCGAACTTCTACGCGTAATGGCCATAACTGGAACCTATTTTTCTACATATACTGTAATGGACTTCAGCTCGATGCCCGTGGGGGGCGGAGTTGCATCTGACATCATCACGCCTCCCACATAATCACGTGAAATGACTCTGAACGCACTACATAGAAAACAAGGAAGAGCTCCAAAGAGCGCTGAACAGAAAACGCCATTTCACAATTGAGAAGGCAGCAAAAGATTATGAAGCGAGTGATGCATACAAGCATATTCATATGTGCAGCTACTGCGGAAACAAAGCACAGTGTGAACCGTAAGTTTAAATTAAGTTTATAGACACACTCCCACTGCCGTTTGTCATGCCTACGACGAATGTGGTATTCGCGAGATACAAGTTTAATGAAAAGACACGAGGTATAAACGAGACTTTGGATAACTTTGTAACAGAGTTAAAATTGCTGTATCAAGAAACTTAAGTGCCGGGTCTTAGCTAACATTAAATTAACCCGTTGACATCGCGAGATCGCACAAGCACAGCTGAGAAGCTTCGATGCATGTACTCCGAGCGGCTCACGTGAACTGACTTTGCAGGACTGGAAAAGATTAAATTAAGTTCATACACACGGTACCACTAAATGTTCGCAGGCAATTTCCACAACTTAATCCTGTTGAACATCTTACATTGACGAGTACCGATTTGTGTGGTGAACACTTCGATGAATGAAACCTGTTATCTTTACAACGGCTGACAAACATGGGATATAACTTGAACACAACACATCCTCCAAATACAAACCTGATTGCAAGAAATAATGATAATCAAATCCTTGATGACAGCAACACTCATAACGGTCACAAAACTATTACTTTGACAATCATGTTATGTTATTTTTAAAATGTTTCCTTTTCTTAGTACAAGCACAGCTGAGAAGCTTCGATGCATGTACTCGATAACGCGTTAAAAAAAATAACGCATTTAATCACACTTTGCATTCCAAGCAAAGGGGAACTTTTGTCAGTGCATGATTTCCTGGTTCATCGATTACATAGATGCACACATCAGAGCTACAAAAATGTTAGAGTCGGAAATAAAGCGCGTTCCTAAGACTGATTGGAGGCAAATTTCATTTCAAAAGACTACCCGGCAGAAGCCTTGATAAAAGCGTGGTTTTGTGCAAACTGTCCAAATACGAACCTGATTGAAAGAAATTATCAGATCCTTGATGACAGCAACACTCATAACGGTCACAAAACTATTACTTTGGCAATCATGTTACGTTATTTTTAAAATGTTTCCTTTTCTTAGCACAAGCACAGTTGAGAAGCTTCGATGCATGTACTCCATAACGTGTTAAAAAAAATAATGCATTTAATCACACTTTCAATTCCAAGCAAAGGGGAACTATTGTCAATGCATGATTTCCTGGTACATCGATTACATTGATTACATCAGAGCTACAAAAATGTTAGAGTCGGAATAAAGCGCGTTCCTATGACTGATCGGAGGAAAACTTCACTTCAAATAACTACCCGACGGAAGCCTTGATAAAAGCATGGTTTTGTGCACACTGAAAAGCAAGCAAAATTAGATGCATTACAGAAAGTGGACTTTGTGGCTCTTACTGGGGATCATTGGACTTCCGTGACCGTTAGTAATTCTAATTACATCTAATTACAAAATGTTCAATGATCAAACTGTTTTAGCCTAATGTACAAAATAATTTTGGCTAAGGTTACTCAGAATTTAAAAGTGAAGCTGGTCAAATTACGTTTTATGTTTCTGCCTTATTTTTTTAAAGAAGAAAAACTGCCCTTTATGTTGAAATTTTTGTTATTATTATTTAAAGACAATACCATTCTGAAAATGTACTTGAAGTACTTAAAATACCACTTTAAATTAAAAGAGCTTGAGTTTACAATATTCATGTCCATGTCTATTATTTGATTCTGTCGCCCACTAAAACCCTTTTAAATTAAAAAAAAACATTTGCAATTTGGGGCAAATTTTCATGTGTGATTACATACGATTAATCAAGATTAATTATTACACAGCCTCTAATTAATTAGATTAATTTTTTTAATCGAGTCCCACCCCTAATATATATATGTAGATATATATATATGTAGATTTGTATATATATATGTGTGTATACAGTATATATGTAGATATGTATATATATGTGTGTCTGTATATATATATATATATATAGTATGTGTATATATATATGTATATATATGTATATGTATAGTCACAAAGTTGAGACATACTCAAAGAAAGGTTTGGGGCAGCCACCCGTTTAATCTCAAACCTGGCTGCAAAGTCGTTCTTTTCATAGAGATACAGCACTGAAGTGCATACAACGAGTCCAAGACAAGACTGAGGGAAAAGGGAAAAAGGGTAGGCTTTTAAAGGGGTAGACAGGAAGTGAGGTCATAAGGATCGGGCACGTGTTCGTCACTCATTGGATCAGGCCCGGACGTGACATCAGGGGGGCCAGAGCCGGTAAGGTCTGTTTCCATTGGTTTGGTCCCGGAAGTGATGTCAAGAGAGCCAGGAGGAGTCTCCCAGGGATGGTCTACAGGGAAGTGAGAAAAAGAGTCAGTGCACTCTGCCACATCCCGGCATGCCTCAGAACTGCCTTCACTCAAGCCCTTTAGCTGCCTCCCATGCGCAAGTGTGTGACAGTATATATATATGCATGTGTCAGATGTCAGTGGTGCTTTAGTCTGCACTAATGAGCAAATAACTGCAGCACCAAGGTCATTAGAGATTAAGTATGTAAAATTCAAATGATTCATAGCATCATTGCACAGTTCAGTCCTTTTAATTGACACTGACTAGTTGTAATGTGACATTAGACATTCTGATGAGGGCAAAGTCCTGTAACATTGCAGTATTACAGCAGTGGTACAAGCTGCAGTTTTCTTTTGGTTGCTACATCTGCAATGTATGTTTACACTAGCAAAATACCCATATACAGACACACATATATATACATATACATATCTACATATATACTGTATATACATATATATATATACAAATCTACATATAATATAATATATATATGTATATCTACATATATATATATTAGGGGTGGGACTCGATTAAAAAAATTTATCTAATTAATTAGAGGCTGTGTAATAATTAATCTTGATTAATCGTATGTAATCACACATGAAAATTTGCCCCAAATTGCAAATGTTTTTTTTTAATTTAAAAGGGTTTTAGTGGGCGACAGAATCAAATAATAGACATGGACATGAATATTGTAAACTCAAGCTCTTTTAATTTCTGAGAAAAATAATAAAATGCTTTTAAACTGCATTTCAATTCAAAACAGAAACAAAAATATCATCCCTGGCTAAAATTGGGCAGACTTAAAAATAAAGTGGTAGTTTAAGTACTTTAAGTACATTTTCAGAATGGTATTGTCTTTGAATAATAACAAAAATTTCAACATAAAGTGCAGTTCTTCTTCTAAAAAAATAAGTCAGAAACATAAAAGGTAATTTGACCAGCTTCACCTTTAAACTCTGAGTAACCTTAGCCAAAATTATTTTGTACATTAGGCTAAAACAGTGTGATCATTGAACATTTTTAATTAGATGTAATTAGAATTACTAACAGTCACGGAAGTCCAATGATCCCCAGTAAGAGCCACAAAGTCCGCTTTCTGTAATGCATCTAATTTTGCTTGCTTTTCAGTGTGCACAAAACCATGCTTTTATCAAGGCTTCCGTCGGGTAGTCTTTTGAAATGAAATTTTCCTCCGATCAGTCATAGGAACGCACTTTATTCCGACTCTAACATTTTTGTAGCTCTGATGTGTGCATCAATGTAATCGATGTACCAGGAAATCATGCATTGACAAAAGTTCCCCTTTGCTTGGAATTTAAAGTGTGATTAAATGCGTTATTTTTTAACGCTATGGAGTACATGCATCGAAGCTTCTCAACTGTGCTTGTGCTAAGAAAAGGAAACATTTTAAAAATAACGTAACATGATTGCCAAAGTAATAGTTTTGTGACCGTTATGAGTGTTGCTGTCATCAAGGATTTGATTATCATTATTTCTTGCAATCAGGTTCGTATTTGGAGGATGTGTTGTGTTCAAGTTATATCCCATGTTTGTCAACCGTTGTAAAGATAACAGGTTTCATTCATCGAAGTGTTCACCACCCAAATCGGTACTGCTAATGTAAGATGTTCAACAGGCATTCCCGGGATTAAGTTGTGGAAATTGCCCGCGAACATTTAGTGGTAGCGTGTGTATGAACTTAATTTAATCTTTTCCAGTCCTGCAAAGTCAGTTTACGTGAGCCGCTTGGAGTACATGCATCAAAGCTTCTCTGCTGTGCTCGTGCGATCTCGTGATGTCAACGGGTTTATTTAATGTTAACTAAGACCCGGCACTTAAGTTTCTTACTACAGCAATTTTAACTCTGTTACAAAGTGATCCAAAGTCTCGTTTATACCTCGTGTCTTTTCATTAAACTTGTATCTCGCGAATTCCACATTCGTCATAGGCATGACAAACGGCAGCGGGAGTGTGTCTATAAACTTAATTTAAACTTACGGTTCACACCGTGCTTTGTTTCCGCAGTAGCTGCACGTATGAATATGCTTGTATGCATCACTCGCTTCATAATCTTTTGCTGCCTTCTCAATTGTGAAATGGCGTTTTCTGTTCAGCGCTCTTTGGAGCTCTTCCTTGTTTTCTATGTACTGCGCTCAGAGTCATTTCACGGATTACGGGAGGCGGATGATGTCAGACGCAACTCCGCCCCCCACGGGCATCGAGCTGAAGTCCGTTACAGTATATGTAGAAAAATAGGTTCCAGTTATGACCATTACGCGTAGAATTTAGTATAGATATATTAGTATAGATATATATACAGTATATACATACAGTGGAACCTCGAGATACGATCACTTCTGCATATGAGAAATTCAAGATAAGAGGAAAGTATGAGCGAAAAATTCGGATCTAAATACGAGCATTGGCTCGCGTAAAGAGCCACGAGTCAGGCTGTGGGTATACGTGACGCGTTTCCTGATCCACCTCGACTCGGGGATTCACCTAAGCTGACGCTGCCCGCATTTAACGTGAAAATAATTATTCCACGATGCCTCTCAAGAAGATTGTTGCCAGTAAGATTAAAGAAGTGTTGGCAAAGTGGGAAGAAGTAAAAACTTTCTTTGAAGAAAATCACCCTAATAAAGCAGTGTGTGGGCGCACCATGAACTTGTGTAATGACAATGTGGTGTCGCATTTTAGGGGCATCTTAAAAAGAAGACAGAAGCAAATGTCATTAGATAAGTTTTTGGTAAAGTAACCTGCAAATAAAAGAAAGCTAAGTGATTCTGACCCAGAACCTGCTTCCAGTGGGTAAAATTCCCAAGAAGGGAGAGCCTTCCAGAATCAGAGGGGGACTCTCCTTCCCCACAGTAACCCGTTTTATTTACCAGTGTTATTTATTAAAGGTAAACTTTAATTACTTTAATTAAAGGTAAACTACAGTATATATTATTTATCAGTGTTATTTGTTAGGAAAATTGATTTTTATGTTGATATTTTTGGGGGTGCGGAAAGGATTAACTGGATTTCCATTATTTTCAATGGGGAAGTTTTGTTCTAGATACAAGAAATTCGCTATACGAGCTCAATGCTGGAACAAATTAAACTCGTATCTAGAGGTTCCACTGTATATAGACATATACATATACATATACATATACATATATAAATATATAGTGAGAAGAATGAGTCTCCAGACATTATAAAGGTTTGGGGCAGTCACCTGTATATTATATCCCAGCTGCAAAAGTTTGAAATAATTGAACAGAGATATTCACAAGACTGAGTGCAAAACAGAACTGAATACTTGAAGGTAACATGGCGGTTTTAAGGGCTGGGGAAGGAAATTATGTCATCCATGCCGGAACCGTAAGTGACATCATCAGAAGTGCTGGAAGTGACGTCATGAGGAGTGCCAGGTAGTATTACATTTACTCAAGCCCTTTAGCTGACTCTTACTCACTCGTGTGTGACAAGCCCCCCTCCAGCCCAGACTGATCAGGTCAGGTGACCTGCACCAAGAGGTCATGAGCACGAGAAAGGGCATTGGGGTTGGAATGAAGAGAGCCCTTACGATGAATAAGTGAATACTTATACGGTTGAAGGTCAAGAAACCACCTGGTGAACTGATTCTTTGTGTGGGGCCATCCACTGTAAGGGTGCATGATCCATCACAAAAGTGAATTCCCAGCTCAAGAGGTAGTACCTCAACTGGGTAATCACACATTTAATTGCAAGTGCCTCCTGTTCCACTGCCGCATACCTGGTCTCCCGATCCAACTGTTTCCGGCTGATATACATGACGGGGTGTCCTACACCATCAACGTTTTGGTTCAACACGGCACAGAGACCTGTGTCCAAAGCGTCGGTCTGGAGAATGAAAGGAAGAGATAGATCAGGAGCTTTCAAAATTGGTGTAGACAGACGTAAGGGCCTGTTTTAAGTCACTAAATGCAGCCTCCACTGTATCATCCCATACCACATTGTTAGAAGCCCTCTTCTTTGTTAAGTCAGTCAAGGGCACCACTCTCTCTTAAAACCAGGGTACAAACCGGCGGTAGTACCCGGCTAGTCCAAGAAAGGCTTGGTTCGCAGACAGGGGCCATCGTATGATGGCTTCTATCTTTGAACGCTGTGGTTTTGCAGTACCCTCACCCACCAGGGTCAAATAATTAGGTTCTTTCAATCCGAAGAAACATGTCTTTGGATTAATTCGAAGCCCAGCTTTATCTAGTGTCCGTAACACTGCAGTGACCTGCTGTAGACCTACATGTTCCTTCCATGTGCTGGAATAGATGACGATGCCATCCAGAATGGCAGATGCGCATTATGGGGGTGAAGCACTCTATTCACCAAACGCTGAAAAGTTGCAGGTGCCCGTGTGTCTGCCAGGGGTACTAAACGTGGTCTTAACCTTTGCGGAGTCAGTTAAAGGAATTTGCCAGTACCCCTGTGTCATGTCAAGTGTGGTCAAAATCTTAGCTTGGCTAAGTCTTTCGAGGAGGTCGTCCACTCGGGGCATTGGATAAGCATCAAATTGGGATACTTGATTAAACAGACGAACCAAGACAATAGGACTGGACCAGGGTCTATAACTTTCCTCTGTTACTCCTAGTTCCAGCATACGCTTGATTTCAAGCTCCACTTCTGATGACTGCATGGATGACACCTGATAATAATACAGAGTGCAAAAATTATCTTTAACAGGAAGTTATGAATAAAGAAATCAACATTTTAAGCAAGAGGAATTTATATTTTCTGAATACACTGTATTCTTGGAATTATGTTAAAAATAATGTTTTCACTGATAAAAAATCAACAGCACTGCAATTCTCAATATGTAAGAGTATGACAAACTAACTGCCCTGAAGAAATTTTAATGCAAGCTGACTCTGAACTATATGCTATATATTAATTATATGGGTTATATTGATTTCTCTCCCTTTCCTTCCCTTATATCATAAGTGAGTGAGTGAGTCAGTGAGGGCTTTGCCTTTTATTAGTATAGATATACTAAATGTACTGTTCTAGAACATATGAAGTGGTGTTGTTATATAAGATATTCAATTGCATGCCAAATGCATTTAATATTGTTACTGAAAATTTCTAAGCGTCTAAAGTACGATGTTCACATGTCAGTACATTTACAGTCAAACTGGATAATTCAAAGGAAGCCTCTTTTTACAATTTGAATAATGCATCTAATTTTTAGTTATGCAAAGCACAAATTTAGAACCATAATGTACTGCCTCCTATGGATTGCCATGCAGCCTCTCTCAATGTCTTCATAGCAGACACATTTCCTTTTTGTTTTACTATAGATAAAGTATTATTTCATGATCAACAGCTAAAGAGATCACCCCTGTGTCTGTTACACTTTCTTCTATTTTATGACAACTAAAACTAAAATTTTGCATGCTGTCCGATAATACATCATGCATCTCACCAGTTTCACACTTAAAGTCACAAGTACTTAGTCTTCAGATATTGCACTCTCCTCTGTGCTTTCTGAAATATCATGGATGTTATTGATGATTTGTTGCCGGGTCTGCTTAAATCATACGAGTGTGCTGTTTTTTGTAGTTTACCAAAGTCTATCTTGATTTAAAGAGAAACACTTTACATGGAACCAGCTGAGCCTTGATTGGAAAATGAGACTTATTCAAGCAAAGTTCATTGTGCTAAGTCTCGTTTTTATAAGTGCACTTTGTGGAATACCGCCCTAGTCACTGCTGGGATGTGGGAGAAAGCCAGGGTACCTGATGAAAGCCTACACATAAATGGACGATATACAGTACAGAGAGAAAAACTGAGCTTAAGAAGAATAAGGCAGTAGTACTAACTACTATGTCCAAGTGCAAACATTTTAAAATGAAAACGTATCTTGATCTAACTATAAGTCAAATTTGAAGGGGTACCTTGGTTTATGTTGCTAAAAAAATGGTGTTAAGTAGTACTAATATTAGGAAAGTCTATTTTCCCTGAAAGCTGAAGGACCACTGGCAGTGCTGGATGCAGTTTAGCATCATACCCAGGATGTCAACTTGCACGTCATCCTAATGTGATGTGGGAGACCTTTTGTGAAAAGACCCTGAAAGTTGTTGAGGGTTGTCTTGGTGTTACCAGTGTTCCCAGAAGGAGGTTTTTCATCAAAGGCCTGTTTTGCTATATGGTTGTGAGACATGGATGCTATCCAGTGACCTGAGATGAAGAGTGGACTCCTTAGGTACTATATCTCTTCTGAGAATCTTTGGGTACTGCTGATTTAATTTTGTGTCAAAGCAGTGGTTGCTCATGAAGTCCAGAATGAGGTACATTACACTACACAACAATTTTTTTGAAAGTCTTGCTTCCTACTCGGTATGCACAAATATAGTTTTGGTTTTTACTGCATCACGTAGGAATTCTGAGAAATAGACATTTATATGTTTACTGACAATAATGTATTTAGTCACGTTTATGTTTCACGTAAGCTATTAAATTCAACAGAATTAAAAGTGTTTTGCTGCTGATTTTCTTTGGTATTCAATGTCTGGTGCATCACGTTCCAGTGTCCATCAGTAGTCAGCAAGCATTGATGGATTCCAGTTGCCCTGGTATCGTTTCTCCACCATAGCAATGTCCTAGTGAAACCTTTCACCATGTTTGTCACTGACAGCACCAAGATTTGCAAGGAAGAAGTCCAAGTGTGAGTGAAGGAAATTAATTTTGAGTGACATGCTGCACTTCATTGTCTTGTATGCTTTGAGAAGTTTTTCCACCAGCTGAATGTAGTTTGGGGCTCTGTAATTGCCCAGAAAATTGTCAACAACATCTTTGAAGGCTTTCGAGGTGTTTTTTTCCGGCCCACCTAATAGATCTTCAAACCACTTGTCACTCATAACATGTCTGATCTGGTTGCCAACAAAAATGCCCTCTTTGATCTTAGCATCAGTTATTCTTTGTAATATCTGTCTTAAATAACAAAAACCTTCTCCTTCATTGTTCAGTGCTTTCACAAAATTCTTCATGAGTCCCAGTTTTATTTGAAGAGGAGGCAAAAATATCTTTGCCAGGTCAACAAGCGATACATGTGCCACATTTTTCTGTCACGGAACTAACTTTTTACGGAGTGGCCAGTTCTGTCGAATAGTGCAACTCTTTGGCACAGCTGCCCCATTCACAGATGAAACAACAGTACTTTGTATAGCCAAGCTGCAGCCCTAGTAACAGAGCAATGACTTTAAGATCTCCACAGATATTCCAGTTGTACCTGCTATACTGGATGTGCTTCAGCAACAGTTCCATATTCTCATACGTTTCTTTCATGTGTGCTGCATAGCCAACAGGTACTGAAGGATAAACATTGCCATTGTGTAGCAGAAGAGTTTTCAGGCTTAACATTGATGAATCAATGAAAAGATGCCACTCTTCTGGGTTGTGATCACAACCCAAGGCCGAGAACAATCCTTCAATGTCACAACAGAAACAAAGACTGTCGATTTGTGGAAAAAATTTGGTTATATCATGATATCAGCCTCGAAACATGGAAATTTTCGTACCTGATGACAGCAAACACCATTCCTGCAGTCTCGAACCCAGCAGCTTGGCTTTTGCTTTTGACAGACCCACATCTCTGACCAAATCGTTCAATTCAGACTGTGTTATCAGATGTAGATCGTCTAATGAGCACGGTTCAAAATCCCGGTCAATGTCAGTCAGTACCCTGCATTGCAGTTTCTTCATCTGGTTCGTCTAAGGTCCAATCCTCTGGTGGTTTCAGAATTGGAAGACTGTCGTCATGTGGCACAGGTCTAATTGCTGAAGGTAGATTAGGATATACAACTGACTTCTTGTTTTTGGCAGAGAAACCAGACACATTAGTCAAACAGAAGTAACAGTCCATCACATGGTCTTTCTGTTCTCACCATATAATTGGAACAGCAAACAGCATTGTCTTTCAAGTGCCTCTGAGCCAGGTTCTCAGACTGACAGCATATGTCGCACAACAAATATGAGGCACCCATTCCTTGTCTTGATTACCAATTTTGCATTTGAAATATAGATGATAAGCTTTCTTCACAAGAGCAGTCATCCAACGTCTCTGAGGCGTAAGTGTATATTCACCACAGATATACAAAGTAGCAGAATGTATCACGGCTGTTACAACATTGATGAGACATATCGCCTGACACAAAAACATCTATAGCATCAAGCTTGCTTACTGTTATTGCTACAGATACTATACTTTACTATACTGATACTATACATACACACTGACTATCTATATAAACCTAATGAGCAGGATCGGTGTATGTAAGCCACCTTTATAGCATGCTGACACAGCATCAAGCTCGTTCAGACCTGCCTAGGCATGCCCAGGATGTCAACTTCCACAGAACAGCTTCCAACCTGACCTGATTCCATGCCTGACATGCCCAGGCTGCACAAACCATTGCTGATAAGTCACCCTCATAACATCTGGCTGTGGCGGACAGATGGTTATTTCTGGAGGATGGGTCTGGAATGTGTTTCTGCCTGGAGAGATGCCAACCAGGATCCCAAACAGTTTCGTCGTGGGGTGGATGCGGCAATGCATTCTACCAGTGCACGCTCCCTGGCCTGAAATGACCTGACATGATGAGTGGGTACCTTGTTCATCACCTACTTATAATCAAAATTACCAACCTGAAGTGAACATCTGAAGATAAACTCCTATTTCATAACATAAATCTGCCAATAGTCATGTCTCTTTTGCAAGAAGAGATTAAGATTTAGGAAGCCCACTTAGGCAGAAAGGATATTGTTGAGGAAGCATTCATATTCAAAGGGATTAATAGTTTGTCTTTAAGGGGAGTGATCAATGGAGAGATGAATATCCTAGGAATGTACAAAATAAACCAGTTGTAAGAGAAATTAGAAATGGTGCTCCTAGTAGTATGCCCTGGACTATTGAAAAATACTGCTGAGGAACCTAATACCAATTTTATACCTTACATATGTTAGTCAGAATGCATCAGATGAACCCCAAATAATTTTAACAGTAAATGAAAAGCCCGTTCCATTTCTAGTAACACAGGTGCTACAAAATCCACCATTAAGGCAATTTATTTAAAAGATTGCCCACTGTCAAAGTAGGCTTTATAATAGTAACAGGGGTTGAAAGAACCTAAAGCTTGACTCCAGTTACTTCAGACCTTCATGTCCAATGAGGACCATTCAAAGATAAACATGCCTTTCTACTTCCCACAAGGAAAGTATATGGATCTTCTGGGGAAGTATGTGAATCTTCTGTTTTGCAAATGGGGATGTAATTTAAAATGTACCCCTGACGGCATGTATTTAGAAGCTGCAGTGGTTCAACTTAGTATGCTTCAAGAAAACTTAACACATGAGCTTACTGTTTAAGATATGTATGGGTTTAAACATATTTCAACATTAGAGACACAAAAAATCTAATTACTAAAAACCATTAGACACAACTGTTTTGTCCCTCTGTTTACCTCTCCACCTCCTAGCCAAGTTTTTGTGCATTTGTGGGTGCAAGATAAAAGTAAAGTATGTCTTATACTATCTGTAAATTCTGATCAGAGTGGATTTTACTGAAATCCTTCCTTGTGTTCCCCAGTATCCTCTTAAACCTGAAACAAATGAGGGCATAAATCCTGTCAAATAAGCTTTATTTAGGCAGGGTATTATAATTCCACATACATGTTCTTGTAATGCTCCTATCTTTCCTATCTAGAAGGCACAGACAAGCAATTAATTGATGTGCTATTTCACAGTTTTTAGTAGTACCAGATTCATCCACTATTTGAGGGTCAATACCACCAGACACAATGTTTTATACTCTTTACTTTTATACCTGTTTAGCCTTCTCTCACATTTGGGCTTCTTCAATACTTAACTACTCCTCCTGTGTCTGTACTGACTGAGGAGTAGCTGACTGGCCTTCCTCATTCTGTCAGCACAGGTATGCCTTTTTTGTAGCAACTTTTTCATTAAATAATTATGCTGGACTTAACAGGTAAGGTCATTTTTGGTCTCAAAGTATAACAGATACTTCTCCCTCCTTTATTATGTTACAATACTTTGACACTTCAGAAACAATGGTATTACACAACATTTCCCAAAAGTTCTGCTATGATGATTGTACAATATCCTCTCCACTTGATGCTGCAACATATTTTCAGATTTTCTGGAAGATTACACCTACTGACTTTTCTCAAAAGTATATTTCACCCATTAAGCCCAATCATAATAATACCAAGCAATGTCCTATTGCTCCAGGGGGAATTTGTCTTTTCAGAAATTGTTTGGCAGCCTACACTGGACTATTTGGTGTTAACAATGCCACAGAGATTATGGGATGGTCACAGTGTTATGATTATGCCTTCTGCAGTTGTTTTACAGAAAAAGACTATTGTACCACCTTGCCACTCTTAGGCTCTTGTTCTGAACCGAGTAATGCAAGTTTGTTTTGTCATCCTGCCAGATTTTACCATGGCTGGAATATTATTCCAACCCATTTTCTTCAAATGATATTTCCAAAAAGGCAATGGACTTCAATGGAGTTTCTTTTGTGTGGTCAAAATGCATATTTCTGGCTGCCCACTTGATGGTGTGGCTCTAGCTGCATTGCCCATATTGCTCCCATTTGTTTTTTTTGTTTCCCATTGTTTGTCAGATATAAACCCCAATATCCATCATGTTCTAGGAGACCTCTTATGAAAGGACAGACTATAGCTTTATTTCTTCATTTTTCTTTTCTCAGTATGGCATTTTTGCCTTTGACAATGCAATCAGTTCAAATAAACTGCTTGTTTTTCCCAAGAACTTACTGCTGAACAAGTGGCCTTGAGGATGGTAGTTCTCCAAAATCGCCTGGCACTGGACATGTTGCTGTTGTTGGTTCCCAGTGTTGTATGTACATTGCAGATGCTTTTCACAATATTATGAAAATGGTTTCCTATATGCAAAATATAGCACACTCAAAGCTAGTGATTCAATGGATGGTGCTCTTTTCAGAGCAAAATTAGCAGACTGGTTCACATCTAATTTTGGGACATGGATTTTTGTATTTTTGCAAACATTTCTGTATTACTAATTATTATGCTTATTGGACTATTTACATTTTTTTCATTATGATCTCTTTATAAATGTTTAAATATCACTATAGAAACACATTTTCTTCAGACTTCATCACAACCAGACTTTTGTACAAGATCATCATCAGTTTCACATTTTTCTGACTTTTTATTTATGTTGCACATTATTTAATGCAGTTGAAATGAATCAAAAGGAAGAAATTATGAAATATGAAATATAATCTATTCATTGTAAAACTTAATGTTCCTCTTTTTATCTTTTCTGAAATAACTAAGAAAATGGCAAAAGTACTTCTTTTTTTCCTTGCTAATTGTTTAATAAAAATGGAATGTGTGAGCTCAGCATTCAATATTCCTGTAGTATTTTTTCCTCAGCTGTAGAAAATGCTGAAGTTCAAATTAAATTCGTTCATTCTCTTGGAGAATGTAATCACATCTTATAAAGTACTAAAAAATACATCTCCTTTTGTTAATTATTATTGTGGCTTACTATTTCTACCACAAAGACATGTCAAAAAATGTTGGCAATATCCATCTATCCATTATCCAACCCACTATATCCTAACTACAGAGTCATGGGGGTCTGCTGTAGCCAGTCCCAGCCAACACAGGTTGCAAAGCAGGAAACAAGCCCCGGGCAGGGCACCAGCCCATTTTAGGGCACTATATACTGTATAATATAAAACATCCATCCATTTTCTAACCCGCTGAATCCGAATACAGGGTCACGGGGGTCTGCTGGAGCCAATCCCAGCCAACACAGGGCACAAGGCAGGAACCAATCCTGGACAGGGTGCCAACCCACCGCAGGACACACACAAACACACGCACACACCAAGGCCAATTTAGAATCGCCAATCCACCTAACCTGCATGTTTTTGGATTGTGGGAGGAAACCGGAGCGCCCGGAGGAAACCCACGCAGACACGGGGAGAACATGCAAACTCCACGAGGGAGGACCCGGAAGCGAACCCGGGTCTCCTAACTGCGAGGCAGCAGCGCTACCACTGCGCCACCGTGCCGCCATATAAAACATTTATTCTACATATTCCAAATTAAAGTACTTTACATGTATTGCTTTTCACCTTGCTAATTTTATATTTTTCTCTTTTTCTCCTTCTAGTTTTTGTGTACAAGTGCTTCTTTGAATTAAGTTGTACTTCACCAGGAGTTTTTGCCTTTAATCTCTGCTCTCAAATGACAGCTGTTTATTTTCAGTATCAATGTGATTTGTTATGGACTGAATTAACTTTGATCAAAACCCCACTAGATATTTAGTCGATACATATAAGAAATATTTTATATAAAAACAAAGACAACATATTTACTAAATATAAATTTGTCCAGTAATGGGGTGTGTCAAAAAATAGGAGGTTACTATTGAAAGTAGTACAACATGTATCATGAGACATAGCCAGCAGAATAGTAGACTAAACAGTGCTGCTAGATTAAATAGATACACCATTGAGATTTGTACTTAGAAGAGTTGCAAATGCTGTACTACTGCTCTGCAAAGTTGAAAAGTGCGTGAGCAGAACTAGAAGGAATGCCTGTAGGTGTAAAGGACATATCAGTGGATATTTGATGCAAAATGGGGTGATGTTAGGAGTTTTCCTGAAAGAAATCATCTGATATGAGAAGGAGGAATGGCAGAGCAGTTCAGAAACCACTGGTTCATACAATCTGACGTATTAAGCTTTTCATCTCAATTAATTTCATTATTGCCTCCTTCCGCTTTTGTATTGTTTCATTATTTGACATGTTTATGGTTTCTATCTACAACATTTCGAATATTGCACATTTTAGGTTTGTCAAAAAAATCATCAAAAATATTTTATGGTCGCCCTTAACCCTTTTCCTCTCTTTTTTCTTTCATATTTTATTGAAAAAACAAATACTGAATGATAGTGGACTCCAACTTAATTTTCCATCTTGAACCTTGTTATCTGGAGTTGTCATTTTCTGACTTTGGTTTCAGGCATGTAATTCCCCTTTGTTATAATCAGAGCACCTATAGCAAACCAGAGCTGCTTGGTTCCCCTAACATACAGTATGTCAGGACCCTCTTAGCTCTGACCATATTCCTTACTGTACATGGCTTACTCACCTGTACAGGCAAATCATTCTTGGCAGAAGCCCTTAGCTAAACCTTTGTAAATAGATTTCCAACATTTCCAAAGAAGCTCTAACCATCTTCTCTAGCATTTGCATCATGTTGCTGATGGTGTTAATCAGCTAAAAATGATTGGTGTATCATCTCCGGTTTGTGGCCTCTCTGCCACACTGGCTTTTTCATTTGCCTGTTAAAACTGTCTGTGACGATGTGGGTTCTACTCCATGGCTGCCACTTCCCTTTAGGGAGTCTCTTGAACCCAACACCATGGGTAATGTAACGAGCTGGACAATGAGGATGCCATCAAAGCAAGGAGAAAGGTGCAAAGTGCAGAAGTGCTTTTATTTAAAAACAATAAAACTAAATCAGTGTCCAAAACAGTGCACTACTTCTAAAAGTCAATTAATAAATAATCGGTTAAAAACAGGGTGAAAGAGCATTAAATCCAATAAATATTTCCATTAAAAGCGAGGTTAAAACAATAGCTGAAAGCAGTCCTTTAAACGCAAAACTCTGTGCCTTCTTCTGCTGGCAGCTCCCCTGCTTCTTTCATCCGGGTTATGCACCAGGGGAGCTGACATTCTTCCTCTACTGGGGCCTCATGTATAAACAGTGCGTACGCACAAAAATGTGGCGTAAGGACGTTTCCATGTTCAAATCACGATGTATCAAACCTAAACTTGGCGTAAAGCCATGCACATTTCCACAATACCTCATACCCTGCCGTATGCAAATTCTGCACTCGGTTTTGCAGACTGGTGGCACCCAGCGTCAAAGCAGGACTACTGTTCCTGTGTGGTTACCCTTTCTTTTTTTAGATCCACATCCCTGACGCGGCTTTATAAATACACTGAAATTAACTGTATATTGTTTATTAGTTTAATGCATCTGATTGTAATTAACCTGTAACAATATAATAGTCCACAGAATGGCCAAACTATTCCAAATACCATAACTGCTTTAGTGTTGTTACTCTCACTGCACCTTCTTTTTCTTCTTTCAGCTGCTCCCGTTAGGGGTTACCACAGCAGATAATTTTTTTCCATATTACTCTCACTGCACCACTCGGAGCAGCTGATCAGAAAGAGAATTATTGGTATACAGCATCAAGCACACGCTGCCTTAGCCAACCTCGTGGTTCAGAAACAGTTTCATCCCAAGAACTATAAACGCACTCAATCAGTCCATCAAGTGCTCCTTTTAGAACTGTTTGTACTTATTAGAAACAATCAACTCACTGTAAACTTGCACTACAGTTATAATGTTGCACAACCTAAGCCACTTTATAAAACACGTATTTACATATGATGACAATATCATTTTTAAGATGAAATGAAGCAAAATATGTTTATTATATTATACAGATAAAACCTTAACTTCATTTAAATAATCTATATTGTTAATAATTAAACATGTGAGGACACGGTGTCGCTGCACTATTTCACGGATTGTTCCTTCCTCGCACTGTATGCTTGCTGGGACAGGCATGACACTGGAAGGACAGAATAATTAAACATGCACTATGAAGATATTTCAATGTTCCTTAAAAGTTTTGAAAACTCAGCGTTCTAATCTTACAGATGGCTTAACGTCTATTACAGAGCTGATTGTGTGGCGATTGGGTATTTGGAGAAAGAAAAGTAAAGACAGGAATTGGGGGTTAGTACGTTTGAAAAAGACTATACTGCTGCAATAAATTATTTCATAGAAGGTCGTGCACAATCACTGCGCCACTGTGTTCCCATGTTTAATAACATGCTTTAACTCCTATCATCATGAAAATTATATCACATATACTTCTCAGTATTTTAATTATTCAGAGAGCTGTAATATTAAGAATGTAATGGATTCTGTGTCCAGTCGGAGGAAGAGAAAGCCTGGAAGCACGCAGTGATTCACATACATAGAGCACATAGAAGATCAAATACAAAACAAAGCATTTAACGTGCTAGTTTAGTTACGATGGGATTTGAGAAACTAGTAAATTAAACAATTTAAAGATGAAGTTTATGATGTTCTACTTTAATGACAAAATAAACTACGTGATTAATGTGGAAATTTCAAGATTAAAGTTGACATTTTGTGCTTTTTTCCCACTGTGTCTTTTTTTTTTCTCTGTACCCTAATAAGCTTTCATATGACACTCAGACAGTGGGCTACGACTCGCCTTTTCACTGCGACTTTGATTCTTTGACTTCTTTTTTATTTTGGGCACTGTGCGACTTTGTGAACTTGAGCTTTCGAGTATCTCCGACACTCTATGTCACTCAATTAATTTCCTTTTGTTGTTTATACCACTGTATAAACCAACAAATATGTGTTTTTCCTTGCCTCCACTTGGTATTCGCTGAAATTTTATTTTCCCTCATGCTTTTGCCATTGCCTTCTCACAGAACACTGAGCTTAAGGGCTATTTATATTGATTTGCATATTCAAAGAGGCGTGATTCTGGGAGGATACAGGGCGGGACAGCAGGCACGTGCACATGCGTTAATTTTTACACTAACCGGGATTTATGTAGTGGAAGAACGTGGAAGCTGGCATTTGCACAGATTTATGCATCTGGATTTTTTTGTGCGTAAGCACATTTCTGCTTTTGTGCTTACGTCATGTTATAGTGCGAATTCTATGCATGGTGTTATGCATGAGGACGCAGGTCTGGAAGCTTCCTGATCGCTGGCTTCATTTGGCTGATCCAGACTGAGACTTGGGTTCCCCAGCAACCAGGGTGCTCACGCTGGGGCTTCAACCTCCCAAGCCTCCGACTCCCGCTGCCTTCCTCAGCCTTATGCGGCGAGCCAACCGCCAACAAGCCAACAAGCACTCAACAGGAATGACCACTACTTTCTGCCCCAAGTGCCAGCCAAACACTCAACTAGGGCTCTTCTCCCAGCTGCCTGCGTTCGCTCGCTCACGCACTCTCTCTCTCTCTCCCACCAGCTTTCAGCTTCCAGCTTCCGTCTTCTTCTTCTTTCCTTAACCTCTGTTCTCTTTCTCATTTTTTATCTCCCCCCTTTGCATTCATGCTCCTACCATATATATTGGGGGCGTGGCACAGGTGTGGCGATTAGCAGCTCTTGGCATCAATTACGGATAAGGATGATTCCTCACCAGTGCACATAAGTGAGGAAATGCCTGCAGCACATTGCATCCATGAACCGCTCCGGCCACACTACCATGGCCCCCTCTATAGGCAGTGAGTAAGGCGATTATTTATTTAAAACTGGCATTTTAATTCTGAGCCACAGACCCGCTATATCTCATTCTCAATCAGGCCTTTTTTTTAGATGAAAGACGACTCTGGGTTTTCCCTATTACTATTTTGTTTAGTCATTTAATTATTTAAGTATAATGTTACATGTTATTTAATTCTGTTCTTTGTTTTGTTTTGTCATTATATTTCTATAATATAGTACAGTATATGTTTTTTATTAATTACATTTTTTTCTTTTATTTATGTCTGTCTTAATGTTTTCCTTGTCTCTTGTGTACTGTGAGTGAAACCCCAAGAGGCAGGACCACCAAATAAGGCAGCTTGGGTTCTACCCCAGGTAGTATTTAAACACAAGTTGCTGTTATTTCAGCTGCTATGACATATGTTTCATATTGGCTTTTGTTTTGTAGATTATTGTGTTCTATTCAATTTCTGGATTGGATTTCTGTTTTTTCGGCTCTGTGTTCTGTATTCATATTTGTTTAAGTTTAAGTTTTTTTCCTTCGGGTTTAACCTATTTTTGCTCCTTCATTCTTTAAAAAATCTTTAAAAATATGCAAGAAATTAGTTTTTTTCATGCTTCTGAGTTAGTTTTTTGTCAGTTTTCTCTATCTTCTGTTTTTGTATATTTTGAACATTTAAAATCATTTCTTTAACTTTAAGAACATGAGCTCATTTTGGTCATAAGCAGGCCAGAAAAACATGCTTCTTCCCTGAGGCCTGTCTTTAGATGGGCCAGAGCAGCACCTAGTTTAAATAGAAAAGTTTATTTTTGCATAGTGCTGAGTGCTCACACAGAGCACTGTAACAGGTTCATAGGTTAGAGTTAAGGTTATAGTAGAGTTAGGTTTAAATTCTGTATTATTGTTTTGTATACTGTTGAAAGAAACTATTCTTCTTTGTACTTTTTTTTTAAACTTTCTTTTCTTTAATTTTATTTTTATTAATTTTATTACAATCCATACAAATCAATCAAGTTTTTACAAAAAGAAAAATTAAGTTAAGAACAAATCGATCCCCACCCCTGAGAGAGAGAGCAAGACAAACGGTGTGAAATTTAAGACCTGTAAACATACCTAAATTAATAAATTCTCTGTGCTTTATGAACTTATTTTAAAATATTACTGATTAGATCCTGCCATGTTTTGAAAAAAGTCTGTACGGATCCTCTAACTGAGTATTTGATTTTTTCCAATTTCAAATAGTATAACACATCAGTTTCCCACTGACTTAAAAAGGAGAGTTTGGGTTCTTCCAGTTTATCAGAATAAGTCTGCGTGCCAAAAGTGTAGTGAATGCAATCACAATTTGTTTGTCTTTCTCCACTTTAAACTCATCTGGAAGAACCCCAAATACAGCTGTTAATGGTTTAGGAGGGATTGTGAGACCAAGGCTTTCTGAAAGGTAATTAAAAATTTTCATCCAGAATGATGTTAATTTGGTGCAGGCCCAGAACATGTGACCCAGTGAGGCTGGAACTAGTTTGCAGCGTTTGCAGGTTGGATCATGCACTGGAAACATTTTGGAGAGTTTTAGTCGAGACAGATGTGCTCGATATATAATTATGAGTTGTATAATAGTATGTTTTACGCATATGGAGCTCGAGTGAATTCTCTGCATTGCTACTTTCCACACCTTTTCTGATATATTAATTAAGAGATCTTTTTCCCAGTGTCCTCTTGGATCTTTGAAAGGGAGGGATTGTAAAATGATTTTATATATTGTAGAGATGGTGTCTAAGTCCTTGAGATTGAGCAATATTTTTTCCAGCATGGATGTGGGTGCAAGATGAGGAAAATCTGGAAGGTTCTGTTTAACAAAGTTCCTGATTTGAAGATAGTGAAAGAAATGTGTAGCTGGAATGTTAAATTTGGAATGTAATTGTTTATAGGATGCAAAGACGCTGTCCATATAAAGATCTCTAAGCAAGTTAATTCCACATTTTTTCCAGATATTAAAAACTGCATATGCTTGTGAAGGTTGAAAGAGGTGGTTCTCTTGCAGAGGTGCCACAGATAGAAGCTTCTCCGTCTTAAAATGCTTTCTACATTGGTTCCAGATTCTAAGTGAGTGGAGCACAATTGGGTTATTAGTATATTGCCGATAACGTGTGTTTATTGGAGCACAGAGCAAGGAATACAAAGAAGTACTGCTGGATTTTACTTCTATTGCGGTCCAAGTCTGTGTATGTTCTTCTATTTCTGTTATCGCCTGTATATTTGCTGCCCAGTAATAAAATTGGAAGTTAGGTAGAGCCATGCCGCCTTCTGCCTTTTGTTTTTGTAGGGTCGCTCTTTGGATGCGTGGATGTTTTGAATTCCAAATAAATGAGGTTATTGTTGAATCTAATTGCTTAAAGAATCATTTATTAATGTATGTATATTGGAATGTTTTGACATAAAAAAGGAGCTTAGGAAGAATATTCATCTTAACAGTGTTAATTCTTCCAGCTTGTGTGAGATGAAGGGTTGACCATCTGTTCAAGTCTTGCTTGATTTTCTCCATGCAGACGGCAAAATTTTGTTGATAAAGAGCTTTATGTTTACTTGTCATATTTACCCCTAGGTATTTAAACTGTTCTGCAATGATAAAAGGTAGGGTATCTAATCTAATATTATATGCTTGAGAATTCACTGGAAAGAGTACACTTTTATTCAGATTAATTCTGAGACCAGAGAGCTTTTGAAATTCTGTGAGTGTTGTAAGACCGCAGGCACAGAATTTTCTGGGTCCGATATATACAGTACCATATCATCTGCATATAATGAAATTTTCTGTTCCAGTCCTTCTCTGCTAATCCCCTTTATCTGATCAGTATTTCAACAATGTATTGCCAGTGGTTCAATGGCAATTGCTAACAGCAGCGGTGTCAAGGGGCATCCTTGTCTAGTACCACGTTCTAGTCTAAAGTAGTCTGAGCAAATGTTGTTGATGCAAACTGAAGCTTCTGAGTTAGTATACAGTAATTTAATCCATGCACAAATGTTCGGGCCAAACTCAAACTTCTCCAATGTAGTAAAAAGGTATTTCCATTCAATCATATCAAATGCTTTTTCTGCATCCAATGATAATAATATTTCTGGGGTGTTTGATTTAGTTGGTGAGTATATTACATTAAACAGGCGTCGAAGATTTGAAGATAAGTGTCGGCCCCTAATAAATCCAGTTTGGTCTTGTGATATTACCGATATTACCTATTCTTCTTTGTACTAATCTTGAGTGTGTGTTTATGCAATAACACTGATTGTCAAATATTGTGTTTGTTTATCTATTGTAACAATATCTTCAATTTTTGTACTTTCCAGGTGCAAACAAATTTCCCTCTGGGATAATAATAAAGTCTACCTAAAAACATTATAAATAACTGATTACATAATGCTTTAATAAAATACAGATCTGTTTACAAGCACAGCAAAACAAAAATGTATCTAACCAATTAACATAAATTTAATCATTTCAATATCTGTCTGTAAACATTACTGCTGAACTATGGCCAGGTGACAGCAGAGAAGAGGAAGCTAAAGACTCCACAAAGAAGCATCTATGGAGAAACAAACCTTCGGGGGATCCTCAGTCAGTTTTAACAAACAGAATCGATGGTCAGAGTCAAAGTTCTAGAGACCTAGGTCAAGTGTCAGCCCAACCCACCTGGGCATTCTATAGTGTAAATGTATGGTTGGCTACTGGCAGAATCTTTCGATCCTTTAATTCCAAGTCTCCCAGCATCTCCGATGTTCTTCCACTAAGTGACACAGCAGAAGAAGAGAAATAGAACAAAGGATGGTTAATAACAGTTTATAATTTATATACTGCTTATATTTTTTACACATGTGACTGACAAACAATAATACAATATGCAAAGCAAATCAGCAGCTCTAATCAGGGTATTGCAAATAGCGAGTCTTCATCCTAGATTTAAAAGGTGGGGGCAAAGGGGTATCTTTTTGTATAAGCAGGCAGATCATTCCATTGTGTTGAGGACCTGCAAATATAAGCTCCACTTTGTACTGCTATTTTATTAATACAGGGAATCTTTATTAGGCTGATATGTTGAGATTTTAATGTTCCAGTTTATAAGTAATAACAATTTCAGATAGGTACAGAAATGTTGTCATACTTTATATTTCTTGCAGTGATTATTGCAGTAGCATTTTGAATTAACTGAGAGCTGTATATAGAAGGTTTTAACAGCCAGTGACTAATACATTGCAGTAGTCAGTCCTATAAGAAATAAATGCATGAATATATTTCTCAGTATCCTGCATACTTAGAATCCATAAGCAGAAATAAAAAACATGTTTTAGATAGTTTTGTAATATCTGTTTTAAAGGACATGCTGGCGTTAAAGATAACAACAAAACTTTGCACTGATTTAGTAAAACTAATGTTTACACCATCTCAGTTAAATTGTGACAGAACACTGTTGCAGCCTGCATTGTTCCCCGTAATAAATAATATTTATGTTGTTTTCTCTATTCAGGAACAAGTAGTTATCGTTCTTCCACTCTTTTAATTCGCTGACACAATGAAGAACACTATCAGAGAAGCATACTGGTCTATAAGAAAGGTATAGCTGAATATTGTCTGCATGTAAAATAAAAACAGTAAAGGTCTGAGTACTGAGTTCTGCATCACATCATATTTAACTTCTGAATATAATGAGAAAGTACAGTCAGTACATTTGTCAACATACTAAGACTGAATAAATAAAAATGAACTAAACCACACAAAGATGTTGTCTAAAAGCCCAATGTAATAAAATAAAGTCGTTAGTGGTATCAAATACTGTGTGTATGGGTATATAAGGGCAGCAAAAATGTGCCTTGCCCCCCAGATGACATTATCTAATGAGCTGGCTGTGGGACAAAAGCAGAAACAGAATTAGGGGACAAGGAAATGATTATCACATTTTAAGAGGAGAATGTCTAGTGGGACTCACAAACAATGTCATATAGTGTATAAATAATGGAATTTTAATTAGGCATTCAGAATATAACCAGAAAAAGGGAACACTGATATTATGAACTACACTGATGATGAAGAGCTAAAAAATTTTGTCTGATCTCCATGTATAAATGGTATATAAGAAAAGCAAGGCATCATTCTCTCAGAACAGTTTTTTTATGGAACTAACATAACTTCTTTAGGTAATATTTTAATAAAGTATTATGTTTCATTGTATTTTTTGTCATTATGTATGGATTCATATCACACAAACTGTTTTAGGCTATTCATGGGCTTTTCTCGTAGCAGTCTAACTAAATCTCTTGTGTTGCTCACATCCTGCCCAGGTGTGTAGACACACCTATACCCAAAGGCAATGCTTTTCTTTATCTGTCTCATTCATTTTTGGTGCTTAAGGAATGTGTGTTTCTGTTGATGGGGTTAAAACAAGAAGCGTTTAAAAGGCTTACTTTGGGTGACAGTAACAGTGGATTTTAAGAACAAAGAGTTGTTCTTATAAATTATAGGCAAAGTTTATAACATAAAAATATAAAACTATCGCATAAATTTAAATAGCCATCATATCTAAAAAAGTCATATATATGAAAAAAATAGTTTTTTTTTTTCATTTTACTTAGCTATGTAATTTGTAGTGACAGGCAAGCAAAAATTTGATCTCGTAATTTCATGCTGAAAAGAGATAAAAAAAGAAACACAATTTATGACATAATACATGCCAATGGCGATCAATGCTGCACAACAAACAATAATATCAGAAATGTCAATTGAAATAGGAATACAAAAATCCTAAAGTTACCTGCGTTACATAATCCACATGTCAGTTATCCAGCTGTATTTTTTAAATGTGCAAAACACGCGTATTTTTTGCTACAATATTGTAGTACTAGGGTGTTATACTGTGTTAGCCATTATGGACATGGTGAGAAATTAAGAAAAATGACACCTTTTATTGGCTAACTAGAAAGATTACAATATTGTTAAACAGATACTATTGGAAAATTCAGCACACTTATAAACAGAAAAGACAAGTCAGAGATTGAGTTTTTGAACAGAACATAAAATTCTTGAGCAAAGAATGAGGGGAAAAGGCAAATCTTTAAATCAAGTTAGACTTTTGTTCTTTATTTCTAATATTCGAAAATAAATTGCTCAATGAAGCTTAATATTAAGCTAAAGCATGATAAAACTTTTCTGTACTATTTTAACATGCATGCCACATATTAATGATTATACAATGTGTTTTAATGATATATACAGTGCATTTAAAAATATATATTGTTTCAAGTAGCCCCACTGGAGATTCAAGGAGCACAAGAAACAAGACAGTGTATAGTGGTAATGTGGACCTTACTTTGATAACTGGGATATTTCTCCATATGTACATGAACTTCAAAACCTTAAACATTTTGTTGGTACCAGTGTAAATAAGTGATCATGAGGAATTGACAAAGGTCTTTTACTGTTGTCAGAAACATTGGAAATTACCCAGGTCAGGACACAAGTCCATTTGCAAGCAAAACACATCACAAACTTCTATTAAAATACAGGTATTTGCAGAACTGTGGCTTTCTAAATATGTTGAGATTATTGCAAGTTTACATATTTTCTATCAATAAAGCATCTGTCACTATCAAAGACACTGTCAATAAACATGCAATATCTTTGAGAAGTAAAGTTAAATGGCATAAATTCCTACCTTCTTTGGTGTATAAAGATAACTTTTTTTCCAGTCTAAATACTGACTGAATTTGAAGTGTGCAATTGGCTATTCAACAAGACAAATACTCAGTGGCTGTAATTTTTGAACTATTTAGCTGTATCTTCCAAAGTACAATGTTGTATTTTTTATATAAATGCCTTTTTCATTGAAGTTTAGTAAAAGCTCCTTACTATTTGCTTTCAGCAGGTATCTGTGATTAACTATCAATCATGGCCAATGATATCCACAGACTAAGTCATTAACAAGTGATGAGGCTTTGGTATTTTAACTCATTTCTAAAAAGGAAAGCTGACTAATAGAAGAAATGACCAATGATAGCCACAAATTCAGATGTCTGTAGCGAGGGGTACTTGCACATGCGCAGGAATCAATGCTCGTCCCTAAACTAATATAACAATGGTGTGGCTTAGAACAATTTGCAATAAATAAAGTAGTAAGTGCACTCTCGCATGTACATTATTCTCAAGACTAATATGGGGAAAATCAACTTTAACGTTTTTTTCATTAATGACATACTCCGTTTTTGTTTTCATTAGCAGAAATAACACTGGTCTAGTGACACCTTGTGATCATATATATTAACATTTATACATCTGACAACAGAGTTCAATGACAATCAGTGAAATTTCAACCCTGGAAGCAAACCATGATTATCATTGAAGTGGGGATCCAATGTCCTTATTCTATTCTTGGTATCAAAAAATTATATTAAAATATACACAACTAAAGCCAACAGGCCGAATTCACTGTGTGACAAATAAGAGCATTCATAATACAGAACAGGGCACCTTGCTCACCCTGATGCTTTCTCATAAACTTTTCTCTTTTGCACTTTACAGTTATTAACATGGCTGTTATTAACCCTCATGTTTCTTGAGAGAGTATTTAATTCCTCATTCTTTTAGGTCTCAGAGCCTCTAATGCTCCACGTGAAAAAATAATAATTTCAGAACATCTTGGTGGCGCAGTGGTAGTGCTGCTGCCTCACAATAAGGAAACCTGGGTTCGATTTCCGGGTCTTCCCTGCGTGGAGTTTGCATGTTCTCCCCGTGTCAGCGTGAGTTTCCTCCGGATGCTCTGGTTTCCTCCCACAGTCCAAAGACATGCAATTTAGGTGCATTGGCGATTCTAAATTGTCCCTAGTGTGTGCTTTGTGTGTGTATGTGCCCTGCGGTGGGCTGACGCCCTGCCCAGGGTTTGTTCCGGCCTTGCGCCCTGTGTTGGCTGGGATTGGCTCATTGTGACCCTATGTTAGGATGTAGCGGGTTGGATAATGGATGGATGGATGAACTTCTTTGTTTCCCATATATTTTTTCTTTCCCCCACTTAATGAAAACCCAGTAAAGAGAAAGACTCTGGAGCCTTACCCCACCTGTTTGCAACAAAGTTAACATGTATATTTGATAAAGGAAATTAAGTCCATAAATTAACATGTGGCATTGTTACTACACCAAGCAATTAAATATTTCATATGAATAACATTTACAGTGTTCAAGTGGAAAAATTGTCTTTAAAAAAGAGGAAAGGCTAATTAGTTGCATGCTCTGAAGGTTGTTACCTTTGAGTTGATGACTAAAGATGTTGCTTGTCATGCGAAGGGAGCATTGCCCAAGCAAGGACAACCCAATTACATGTTTTTTAACAATATGGGACGATCACACAAAAGACCTCGTTCTCTGGGGTGGAGTCATTTCTATGTAGAATCCCTATCAAAGGTGTAATGAATAACTTAAGAAAGTCTCATTTGCAGTGATGTAAGCTTTTGGTTGCCAGTGGCTCTAAATAGGGAAAGAGGAACTTTACAGGGAAGGATTTTTTGATTTTGTATTTTTGGACACAAATTAGTGCCAACTTTTGTTTGTGTGTTTTTACATTTGACAGAAAATTTGGATGTACCTCTGTGGGAAATATAGTGTTCAAAACCTTGGCAAAAAATGTTTGTCCATAACTACTGATTATGTTAGGCTATCAGAGAAGACACTACACCCCTTCTACTGTTCATATACTTTATTTTCCTAATATAAAATGTGTTAAAATGAAAAAAAGCACATAATAGAATTCACATCTAGGTATATAAAATACCAAATACTTTATCTTTCCATCATCAAAACAAGAGTTCACCCATCAGAGAGGCAGAAAGTCACAGGGCTGAGTTGCTCAAGAATCTGTAGAGGTGAGGACCAGACAGACTACAGCTTGTAGTCACGGTGAAGACAATGAACTCTTGCACAGTCAAGGGCCATGATTTTTGGACCCCTCACCCTATGTTTCTGATCAAAGTGTGATTTTATATTTTGCTGGTTTTTGGAGACTGTATTTCGCTGAGGCATTGAGGAAGTGTGAGAAGCCTGGGGCCATAAAATATTAAGCGGAAGTTGCAGCTCACATCCTAACATAAGACATGCAGGAGAGCTGACTGTAGTGCAGTGTTGTGTTGCTATATAATGTAAAAGAGTTCAGAGAAGAGCTTTTGAAATGAGCAGCCCTAGACCAAGTGAGCCCTAATGCCATTTCTTTAAGTCTGGTTCAGTCTTTCTGCTCCTCCATTTGCCTAGAGATGAAAGAGAGCTGCCCAAATGTGAGGAATCCCCCAGGTGGCTAGTAAAGAAGGCATATCTGCTGATATGAGCTGGGGCCCATTGTCAGTAGTAATAGCAGTGGGTAGATCCCAGAAGACAGACAGAGAATACAAGAAATCATTCACTGTACATGTTGTAGCAGACCCTTTAGATAGCATTTCAGGCCACCTGGAGTATAGATCATAGACTACAATTAGAAAACATTGGTGGTTCAGAACTTCATGGAGACAAAGAGAGAGGTTAGGATCATGTGCTGATACAGCACATTGCCACACCCACCACCTGACAAATCAACTCAGGATCCCAGATTAGGACCCAAGCGCAGCCATGCAACGGGTGACACCTCATGGAACTCCCCACAAATATTCAGCTTTTAGTTCTTCTAGGGGTGATCTGACCACACCTGTAGACACACCATAGGCTGTAGATGTGAGAATCACCCTTTTCACTGAAGGCATGCAGTGCATTCGCAAACAAGATATTCAATATCTCTGTCTGTCCCAGGTTACCATACCAGGTCATGGCAGCACTATTTAACCCACACAATGCCCAAATTGCCTTGATGAGTATTGGTCAGGATGTCTGTATAAGTCTCATAGACCACACAAAATTAATTTCAACAGGGCAGCTAAGCCTGTATTCTGTAGCATGGAGACAGCTCCTCTGAAATCTGTAAGGGACAACTTGTCTGAATGAAAATCTGCAGCTGGGAGATGACAGGGTCATGTTCAGAGCCCTTGTTTAAGTTCCTGTAAGGAGACAATGGCTTGTTGATGTTAGTTCCTGTGTTTGCGGTGGAGCATGGGGAGGCAGGGAACAGCAGATCGGCCACAAAATTTTCTCATCCAGGGGTGACCTGTAATGTGAAATTACACTGCTGAAGCCTGTCTGACAAGAACAAAATCCTAAGGGGCTTGTGCCCTGTGCCTGATGTCAACAGTATGGCTGTGAGTGCCTGATGGTCAATGTGTAATATATGAATGCTCTTCCATAAAGAAACGTGCTACCTTTCACAAGCTCAGCCACTAAATACTCATATACTAAGTACTCAAGTACTAAGCACTCACACTCACCCACAGGGTACTTTTGCTCAGCTGGACTTAGAGCCCAGGAGGAGAAAGCAGTGGGTTGTTCAGTACCATTCTGTAATTAGGAGAGCATTGCTCCTATCACTACTCTGGAAACATCACACATAACAATGGTTGGGAAAAGACATCAAAATGAGTTAGGACAGGTGGAAATGTGAGCTGTACAAATAGCTTCAGAAAACCTTCAGGCAGAGCTAAAGCCAAATGGCACCCTAGTATAAAGAAACACCCTATTGTGGGTGACAAAGGCAGTCAAATCTCTTCTTTCTTGGTGGAGAGATAACTGCAGATACCCCTGGCAAAAATCTAATTTGGAAAATACTTTAGAGCAACAGAAACAGAATTGGGTGGTGAGATCCTCAGTGGTTGGCAGTGGGAATTTACCTGGTATTACTGCTTTGTTCACAGCCCTGAGGTCAATGCACAGACACAAGCTCCCTGTCTTTTTTTGGCTATCACTAGGTTTGAGATCCATAGCAAGGCCTTTACTGGCTCAAAGATTGCCTGGAGAGCAAGGGGAACTAAGTGGAGATGTTGGATAACAGGGCATATGGAAGGATCAAAGAGAGACATTGTATTAAAAGGTTTGAACTATGTCACTGTGATTTGTGAAGTTTATCTCATAAGACACAGCTTTGCTCAAATTAAGAACTATGCACTGGTATAGCATAAGTCATCCAGACTATGCAGCCAGCTGAGAGACAGAGACAGAGACCGACACTGCCATACAAGCAACTTAAAAAAGAGATGAAAAAGAACAATTGGGAATTCTTAGTGCATGCTATTAAAAGTAGAACAGGTGTGTTCAGGGGTCTAAATGGTCACATTATTTTTACAGCAACTGGGTGATCATTTTTATTAACACTATGTCAGCACATCATTGTTTGCATGTTTGATTGTTGCATGCTTGTCTTTTGGTGTGCTATTTCAGTTATACTCTGCTAGAACAAGATTGTCTCCATGTTTGGTTGTGACATGTTCGTTGTTTGGGACCTTTGACCTGTAGACACTGTATAATTGCAATTGCCCTGAAACTTTGAAGCTCATATCCAGATGGATGGACGACGTTGCCACCACCTGTTTCTCAGAATGCCTTCTACATTGTTGAACATGATGTCCTCTACTTTTGGGTTCCCCCTCCAAGACCAAGTATTGTTAAGAGCTTCATTTGAGTAATTATTTGTAGTGTAAGCTGACATTAAACAAAGCTAAGTGTATTTATACTACTTGATTTATTTTCCACCACCACATATCACTGGGTGGGGGTTGCATCTTTTATGTTATATCTATATAGATTGGGGTTAAATAACACACCACAATTACTAACAAACTCATTCCTAAGGAGCAAGCACACCCTGCTGGAGACATGCTGGTGGTTAAAAGCTGAGAGACAAACCAAACCTGGAAAAAGAGATTGCAATTGTTGAAGCCACAGTGAGCTGAGAGTGAGGACAGCCGACCCTTCAGTGTTTAGGAGTGCTAATCCCAGAGATGTAAATATCTCCAGGCCTAATAAGTTGGTGCCATTGCAGGCGACATGAAATATTAAGTCAGGCAGTATTTTTGATTATAGTGTACAGGCAGGAAGAGTGTGTCCACTATTTCAATTAAAGCATTGTCATAACCACATAGAACAGCAGAGGGAGCAGTGAGAGTGAAGTGAGAGAAAATCTGTTTGGTAATGGTCAAATAAAACAGAGACACTGCTGCCCTAGTGTCCAACAGCAAAGAAAGACACACACCGTCCATCTCCAAAGTATAAGTTATGAAGATAAGCTGTGGAGCTCACCAAGTAAATGGTCATTAATGCTGCTTAAATGGAAGACAGTTCCATTTGTACAAATGAAGCAGAAGCTGAATGATCGACTAGCAAATTTGTTAAGGTTCCCACAGTTTCCGCACCTGTGTTCCTCTTTGGGGCAGCTCAGTGTTCTAGTTCCTGCAGCACCGTCTAGTAACAGCTTGTAACTCCCTCATATATTGAACACTGGAGTTGTCCTGAAATGAAAACACCAGTCACTTGTAATGTGGCAGTTGGTGTTCAAGTGGAGAAAAAGCAAGTTTAGCCATGAGTCTGGCAGCTGACTCAGTTTGAAATGCCATGTCAATTGAATATCCAAGAGTAGCATCATCTGGTGACATTAGTAATCTTTCACAAACTTTTATTGTTACTGGCCTGTACCACAAGTTTGTTCCTGATGAATTCATCGAGTAACTCAACGAACTGCAAAAGCTGGCTAAATCCCATAAGTCAGCCACAAAGTGAACCAACTCACCCAACTGCTGATGGTGCTGACAGAGGAGGATTCCTCAGACAATGAAACTTTGAGGTGTGAAGAGATGAGATGTCTGTAGGCTTCCCAATGCAGGATATGCAGCCGCAGTTCTGAGGATTTTAAAAATGCATTGTTTCACAATAGCTGTTTTACAAGCATCACTCACCTTGTCCATACCAATAGCTATTGAATACAGTGATCCCTTGCTGTATCGCGCTTTGACTTTCGCGGTTTTGCTCTATCGCGGATTTTATATGTAAGCATATGTAAATGTATATTTGGATTTTTCGCTGATTCGCGGATTTCTGCGGACAATGGGTCTTTTAATTTATGGTACATGCTTCCTCAGTTTGTTTGCCCAGTTGATTTCATACAAGGGACGCTATTGGCGGATGGCTTAGAAGCTACCCAATCAGAGCACGTATTACATATTAACTAAAACTCCTTACGCGCACTTTGAAGAGGAAGATATGTTTGCATTCTTTTAATTGTGAGAAAGAACTGTCATCTCTGTCTTGTCATGGAGCACAGTTTAAACTTTTGACTAAAGGGTCTTATTTCATGTCTAGAGGGCTCTAATAATGTTAAAAAACGTATTTAGAAGGTCGTAAACAGGTTTTTTATGCTCTAACTGCGAAAATATTAGATTTATAAATAAAGAATCCTACTTCGTGGAAATTCATTTATCTGTCTGCAGCGGATTAACCGCAATAAACAAGGGTTTACTGTATAACTGTGCGGAGAATATTTATAAAGTGTGGGAGAGTTTCTAAGGGCTTAAAATATATAAAAATAATCATACAAACATATGGTTTCTACTTCGCGGATTTTCACCTATCGCGGGGGGTTCTGGAACGCAACCCCCGCGATCGAGGAGGGATTACTGTATATCACAAAAGATTCAATCCAGTAAGTCCAAGGCGCTAGAGGTTGATCATGCAGTGTAAGAACGTGGTGGGAACATAAGCTCCAACAGAGTGGTGGGGGCCAGTACCATAAGTTGATACCATGGGATTGTTATTTTTCCCTGTTAAGATAAGATGTATATACTTGAAATGGTAAAGAATATGAGATGTATTATTACCATATGCAAGCTACCTTTTTTCAAATAATGCATTGAAATTTCATGGGGTTCAAAACAAAAATGATTCCCCACTAGAGAATAGGTTTATAATGAGTGACCTTTTCATAGTATCTCTGAAATTTATTTTTAAACTTAAAATAAAATATACAGTAAACTTTATAGAACCAAATACTGTTCACTTGGGGAGCCTTTCCTTTAAATACGTCTCCCACAGGACTTGAACTTGAGTCTGCACTCTTTACACAGTATGAAAGACCACTGCTTGTGCCAGCCAAACGAAGCAATAGGACTTTCAGAGCAACTGACTAATTGGACTTTTGACTATGAGGGTGTACTAATGGTACTAATGTAATGACATGCACTGGACCTACTGATCACATGATATGTACATTTGAATTGCATATTAGAGCTCATTATGGAGTCAAAAAGTCAGTTTTGAGCACCTCATCCCTAGCTTCATTGCTAAATTATATAATAACAAAAAACACATGAAAATAAAAGTAACACAAATTAAAAAAAGGAAATTTTACTTAAGCTAGGGAACAAACCTGAAACATAAGAAATTGCTATTCACTTTCTTTGAAATTTTGTCTTATCTACCACATCTGAGCCCCCTTAATCCTGAGTAGGGTTCTGGAGATTTTGTTCTGTTTTTCCCAGAAGATCTCCTACCTTGATATTTGGTTTAAAAGATACCATATTTATCATACATTTTAGAATTTCTTTAGTTTTGTTCAGATTTAGAATGACTCACAAAAGTGCACCTTTAACATCAACTCAATTTATACACCAGTAAGATTTTCCTTTACAGTGATCTCATATCTTCAATCAATCAATCAACATTTATTTATATAGCACATTTTCATACAAAAAAATGTAGCTCAAAGTGCTTTACAAAATGAATAGAAAAATAGAAGACAATAAAAAATAAACATAAGTCAACATTAATTAACATAGAATAACTAAGGTCCGATGGCCAGGGTGGACAGAAAAAACAAAAAACTCCAAAAGCTGGAGAAAAAATAAAATCTGTAGGGGTTCCAGACCAAGAGACCGCCCAGTCCCCTCTGGGCAATCTACCTAACATAAATCAAACAGTCCTCTTTGTATTTAGGGTTTTCATGGAAGGACCTGATGATGATGGTCACGTAGACTTCTGGCTTTCAGTCCATCAATGTTGGTGCATCATGATGCTTTGAGTAGGTGGTGGTGGCGCAGGCCTCCACCACAAAGAAACCGGAAAAAGAAACAGAAGAGAGAATAGGGATCAGTACAGATTTTGGAGCCACTATGAATAGTTATTATGATGAATTGAACATACAGAGTATCAGTATTAAGTTAAAGTGAAGTTATAAAAAGGCCATGTTAAAGTAATGTGTTTTCAGCAGTTTTTTAAAGTGCTCTACTGTATTAGCCTGGCGAATTCCTATTGGCAGGCTATTCCAGATTTTAGGTGCATAGCAGCAGAAGGCCGCCTCACCACTTCTTTTAAGTTTAGCTTTTGGAATTATAAGGAGACACTCATTTGAAGATCTAAGGTTACGATTTGGAATATAACGCGTCAGGCATTCCGATATATAAGATGGAGTGAGATTATTTAAGGCTTAATAAACCATAAGCAGTATTTTAAAGTCAATCCTGAATGACACAGGCAACCAGTGTAGTGACATCAAAACTGGAGAAATGGTACAGTAATCAGCTACTTATAAACTCCAGGGAAATTAATTTGAATTGTAGTTTAGACACTGTTGTTGTGATATTTGCATAATTTTAATGGGGATTTCTTTGTGTGTTCATGGTTTTTCTCATGTACTTAATATTTTCTTCCACATTATTACATATCTTCTTCCCTTAATTGCAAGATATTCATATTAGGACTCTGTATTAGCCCTATGAGTGTATGTCTTTTGTCTACTTTGTACCCTGTCCAGGTTTGTGCTGTACCCTTTTAAGATACGGTGTGACTTTCTGCTTCCCAGAATACAAATAAGCAATTTCAGAAAACAGATACTTTTATTACAGAAAGAAGCTTGTGGAATTTTATCTGTTTCATTTGTTTGCTGTCATTTTCTTTTAACTTATATTTCACTTTGATATCTAAGTTGTTAATCAAAAGGATTTTAATATGAAACGCATCAGCTTTAGACTCACACTTGTAAAAGGGACTGTTCAAAAATGTTTTGCATAAGAATTATAAAAGCTTTTGTTAGGAAGACAGTACAAGAGGATTGATGTATGCCTATGTATAACACAAACACACGCACACACAAACACATCTCTTTGCTAAACCTGTTAAAAGGTAATAGATGCTACAGAATATATGATGCTTCAGAATATTCTGCTAATAAAGGTAGCGTTCAACTGAAAGTAAGAATTGGGCCCTGTGGAAAACACGTTCAAAGATGGAAAAAGCTCAGCAGCTACAGCAGCTCAGGTCCATGCTTTACATAATTTGTTTTGATGATTGTTGCAGTAAGAATGAGGGATTATTTGGAGATTTTTTTTACACACTTTTAAAACATAATGCTGAAGCACACAATATGCTATCACTGAAATTTACTGTCTGGCTGAAATTTCAGCAGAGTGAAGCATGCACTTCCTCTTTTATTTTCCTGTTCAGACCTGTTCTTTGAAGAAAAACAAGACTGCTTTCTGGCAGAAGATGAGAGACAAACGCAGAATTGGTGTTACAAAACCATTTTTTTACTGGCACGAATTGTAATTGGCCTACACTAAAAAAATGGCAAAAATACAAACCTACTAAAAATAAATGGCACCTGTCAAATTCCTGACATAATGTGTTCAAGCAAAGAAACTCTTTTGAATTAAATGGATAACTTAAATAAACTAACTTAAAAGAGAAAATACTAAACAAACCTGGACAAATTGGCAGATAATTGTTTTCTATGCAAAATTATTGATTTTATATTATAGTATCTTGTGTAGTAATTCTGTACAATTCTGTTTAAGTTGCCATGTAAAGTACTACGAATTAGACTTATATATATATTGTATTCAGCCACTGGAAAGAAGGACCTGACACACAGAAATATAGGTAGCTCTGTAATGTCTCTGGGCTGTTTTTTCTTTTATTCATTGCTGATCTTTCTGCTACTTCTAGTACTGGCTGCATTGGACATCAGCAGTTTGGAAAGAGAAATGGAATCAGGAGGTCTTGGTTATACAAAACTAGTAATGATCAAAACAGGGAAAGCAAGAATCAAGTAAACAAAGCAAAGAACATGAAGCAAAAATGATAGCCAAGATTTAAAACAACAGAGTCAAAACTGACAATACACATGGAAAATGAGCCAAAACGTTAAAGGGTAAGTTTGGAATTTTCAAAGTTATTTTTTCACAAAATATGATATATATATGCTTTTGATGCATGAAACGTTAAGCGTTTTCTATAAATTTAAAAAAAATACATAGGCAATTCTGCCATTTTATAGGTGCCTTATAGGGCATGTGAGACTCAAACAAAGGCATAAAAACGTACTGAATGCATACATTTTTCAAGTCAAGACAGTTGTCGTGTATTGATCTATATTTTTGTGATTACACAAATACTTTAAAGTAGCTCTGAACATCAATTTTTAATGAAAAATCACCAATATTATAAAATTTAGTAATTTTAACAAAAGACAAACTGTACATGATAGCTCAGACCTTGTTTTCTTCTGCAATAATCTTTCATCAAGTGAATAGAAAATGTATCCTTATCTTAAAAAACAGCCTGCGATAAAATGATTATTTCCCGATCCCTTTTGTTGTTATAACCATGTTTCAGAAACACAGAAGGCATGTTTTATTTTAAAGCTTTTTCTGCTTCATTGGTGCTACACATTTCCTAAGGTTGCATTGTAAAATGCAAAGACTGGCTATGTAGTTTTTTAAACTTGTAGATGCTGTTAAATGCTTAACTTCTGAACATAATATTGCATGACTCATGCATATATACCATGTTTTTGAAGAAATAACTTTAATTTGAAAAATACCAAACTTATACTTTAAGGCAAACACTGCGGTCATAAGGGATAGAAAAGAATTTCTTGCCAGAAATTAAGATTCATTGAATATAACACTAAGCTTCACCCAGGTGATATTATGCGCACAGTTCTGTTTGACCTCTCCTATCAATGCTGTAGAAAAGATGTATACAAATAGTCTCAAAAATGGCAACACCTATACAAAAACAAAATGATGCTGCAGGAGAAGGTAATTAATTTTTAACATCAGTAAATATGCACTGAAATAAAAAATAAATGTTGCCATTGGTTACTTGGTCTCTTAATCCACCAAAATGATGTATACATTATTTTAAGAGATTATTGAACAATACAGAAAAAGTAAGAACAAGGGTTTTTGTCTGTTGTTATGGCTATAGATGACAGTACAGTATAATAATATCAATCCAGCACACATGCCTTCTCACTATTGTCTTGTCATTTTTTAACCTCAAAAAATTGCTCCAAATTACCTTTCAGCCTTTGCAGTTCTCCAGCTTGAAAGGAGAGGCCCTTATGTTAAGATACTGTTCTTAATCCACTCCTTGAGGTCATAACTGGGCATGCACTGCAATACAATGCTACTGTATTGGTGGTAGGTCAGTGTAGGTGCAATATGCATGTGCCTGCATGTGCAAGCAGCTGCACCAGGTTTTGATTTAAATTTGTCATGAATGGGCCTAATGTTATTTTAATTGTTGTCACCTACAGTATATATTACTTTAAAAGATTATTGTTAAACCGCATTCCTAAAGGTGTCTGTTTTTTTTTTAATGTGACTCTGTTAGTCTGCGGAGGGCTGGCCCCCTGCCCAGGGTTTGTTCCTGCATTGCGCCCTGTTGGCTGGGATTGGCTCCAGCAGACCCCTGTGACCCTATGTTAGGATATATCGGGTTGGATAATGGATGGATGGGTGAACTCTGTTAGTTTTGATTTGTTTTTTTTTTACATTTAAATTTACTTATAGAGGGTGAAAATAAACTGCTTACTTTTGATAATATTTACAGCAGTCTGCAGGGCTTAGTCTTGAATATACTGATGATCTTGTCATAGACCAAAGAGTGTTAAATCCTTCTCAAATGACTGGAGACTCAGAGAATTCAAGAGTGCCGTCAGCATTGTATTCTGACTATCAGTCTTCATTTTATTAACATGAACACTTGAAAATAGCCTTTCAGCTGTTAATGTTGTGTGTGGCACAGTAAGCTAAATTTTTAATTAAGAGACGAAGAATTGCGAAAATGTCCTCACTGAAAACATCAAAAGCCTCTATAAGAGAATGACACTGGCCATCTCTTATCGCCTTTAACCCTGAAGTCTGCAAGAAAATAGAAAATTTTGCCACAGAGAGGCTAAGACCATAGAAATTGCTCAGGAGAAGGCAATATTCTGCTGTCATTTTCAGTATTTGTTTTCAGTGGTCCAGCAGGTTTCATGAGGCCATATGAATCTTCTTGAAACCTGTTGTTGAGTTTGTTTATTTGGAAATCGAGAATATAATGCCAAAGAGTGTGCAAGTCATCATCGGAACACACTCTTATGGATTTACCAAATGAAGTGGCTACTACTGAATTGTCAAACCAACTTGTGAGTTTTTGTTTTTTGACAATAAATCATCCCATTTTCCATTAGTTCATTTGTTACTGTTAGTATTTTGTGACTTAATGGTTGTGCAAATCAGTTAAATTGTTTTATAATCACTTGATTAAGTCAATGCAGTCAGTTACTGGTAATATTGTCCGTTCCAGAGCTTTCATGGCAAAGTCAGACAACTCAAAGAGTTTTGAAAATGAAACAAGGATAAACGTAAACATCTTTTTTTTGGATCTTTAGAAGCAAGGTTTGTACCTCGATTTCATTCTGACCTCCATTTTCTGCAAACTATGTCAGGGTTTCCAAAATTACACTAAACAGATGAAGTATCTTTTTCATAGCATCTGATGTACAGCTCCAATGTGTATCAACTCCCCTTTCCAGTTCAAGGGGTGTGTGGTTAGGATAAACCTCTTTTTGTATCACAAGATAACAAGTGCACATATCTATCCAAGTCATAAATGAATGCAGGGCATTCGTGGTTTCAAAAAATATTTGACATGTTCAGACATTTTTGAGACAGCGGACAACACTAAATGCAAGCAGGGTGTATAGCAGTGGACATGTGTTGCTCAAAGTAGTTTGCACAGATCAGTCCCAGGTCCAGCTAATAAGGTTTCAATATCTGAGTGACTTTAATAGCTATTCCTTCTGCTGTCAAGTCAATGGTTTCCACAAAGCCCACAGCCCATTCTTTAATAGTTCCCCTGTATAAATACCCCAGACAGGAAGCTACACATTCCATATTGGACTGATCTTTGCATTTATCAGCTGTGTGATACACATGCTTTGTGTCATGCAGTTCCTTCTTTATTTTACAAATAAGAAGATTAGCTGCAGCTTCAATTAGGTAATTCTGTATGTCATAACTGCTCATGGGTACATTCTTTGTTAGACTGAAGTCGACATCTGATTTGTTGGTCATATTTACGTAGAAGCAGGAAAAGGTCATTAAAGTTCCCCATATTTTGCACCTCCTCGTTTTCTCTGTGGCAACAACATTTAGCACAAAACATAACTATGTCTATTACAACTTTGATGTGCTCTTTATTGTTTTTAATTGGTCCAGAGTTCATTGTTTCATGTTGTAACTGATTAAGAAGAGATCTGCGGCATGACAGTTGCAATATTTCTAATTTAGAAACTGTGAGTTCTACTTGATTCATATTTTGAACATGCCTGGTGCGTGTTTTCCAAGTCTTTGATTCCTAAGATAAATCTATTCTCAGGTTATCCCCAAAATGCCAGCACATTTTGCAAAAAAAATTGCATCTTTTGAAACACTGTCGTCTAGCCACACAGTGTAGCATTTGTACTAATGGGTCACAAATCTATGTGTCTTACTGGCTATAACAAAAGTTGGAAACTTTAGTACAGGTTGAGTTGGTGGCCTTGTCAATTTCAGACAAATCTAAGACTTTGGCCAATCCTTTGATATTTTGTTTCAGAGTGTTTGTGGATGTTCCAGGACACTGAGTAGTAGTACTGCATCACTAAAATTAGCACTGGTGGGGATTTCAGTTGCCATTGGGACAGCACTGAAATTTTGATTGCCATATATAGATTCTGGAATGTTATTCAGTTCTGTTCATTTCCTTTTGATGATGAAACCTAAGAGTGTTGTTAAGGCATTCTTTAAACGTATTTACTAGTCTTGTTCACATTTTTCTCCAAAAGGACAAACACAGGTAATGATTACATTTAACTGGTTACTAGTTCACTGCCTTCAGTTAACCAACATCAGATGTGCTAATTGATCGTGAATAGTAAATTCAAAGTCAAAGTCAATCTTATTTTTTAAATTTGGTAGGCAGATATACACAGTAAAATTGCTATCAATATATAGGAATTCTATATTCTTTTTAAGAATTACTTTATTATATTATTATCTATAAAAAATAGTTCAACAATGACCATTTCTTTGCATGTTTATGATGTTTTAATCACTGGACATACTGTATACTGTATATGAAAATTCATGTATGTAGGCTCATTTTTGTAAATGTATCATAAAGTGATGTTTGGGCAGAAAAAATCTATGCTAAGAAACAGAAACTTGAACAGCTTATGATGATCAGAAATTAGATGTTTTATTTAGAGAGTAATGTCCTCCATTAAAACTGGGGAAAATACAATGTCAACAATTTGCAGCAGAAGCAACAGTAACTGGCAGCGCTGGTCATGCATATTGATCAACTCACCAAATATTAATGGAATATTCCACAGAAGATACCAGCACTTAATAGCATTAAGGGCAAGATCATTGTTTCCATCATTTGGTTTGAAACTTGATGGACGATTCCTCCCCTCTGTGTAGTCATACTTAAATGTGTCGATTCTGCTATGTAGTTCTCTTGCAGTTACAAAGTTAACGTGTAAATACTGCAACAAAGGTTTTACCTGATATTGTGCAACTCCTTCTAAAATATCAGGCATCATACCCACTGAAAAATTTTTGAAGTATTAATTACAGAACTGCGGAGTATTCAGCAAGCACTTGTGCTTAACACCAAACACATGAGGTAGTACTGGATTTGATTGTACAGTTTTACAATGGTGAAAATGCATGCTTTTGGTGTATAAAGTTACATACTGGTCATCTTCATTGAACACTGACTAAAAATCTCCCTTTTCAGTTAGACAAAATTGGCACCATTGTCAAGCAGTGAAGGACTCTCCAAAACCAAATATGCTGTGAATGCCAAGATTATCTCCAGTTACTTGCACAATGGTACCATAGACACAACCACCAAACATGCCTTTTTCAAGCACTTTTACATCTTGTACAAGTGGCTGAAGAACTGCATCAAATCCATACGTCTGTATGTCTTGTGTAGGAAAAGTATACATGTGGATACTGACTAAAGATTAATTAAATTTTGGTGGGAAATTTCTAATAGTAAAATACATGTCCCCTACTTCTGCGGTGGGCTGACGCCCTGCCCGGGGTTTGTTTCCTGCCTTGCGCCTTGTGTTGGCTGGGATTGGCTCCAGCAGACCCCCATGACCCTGTAGTTAGGATATAGTGGGTTGGATAATGGATGGATGGATATCCCCTACTTTGTGAGTACCCTTCTTTGACCCCAAAGGTTTAGCTGTCTCAAAATCATCATACAGATGGATTGTTAATGCGCTTTCATCTGTGGAAAAAAGGGGAATGCATTTTAACATACAAGCCATCATCTAAATCAAAGTACACACCATTTTTGGAAGGATGAGCTGACTTCAGCATATCACTGATGTTTGGACTTTTAAAAATCAAGTTTAATGTCTGCAAAATTGGGACATTAACTTTTCGGTCACCAATATTTGGTCATAAGTCCATGTTGTCTTGTTTCTTCTACTGTCAAACCTAACACCAAGTAGTTTATCTACAGGGTTTACAGTTCCTCACTTCTTGAAAAAATTTTCATTTCACTTAGAGAAATTAAGAGATGAAAATGGATTCTCAAAATTCTCAATAGGCAGTTCAATCTTGCTCTTTAATTTGATCCTGAATCTTTAACCACTTCTTCAATTAAAGTTACAAATACACTCACAGTGGATTGACCTACACCTACAGCCTGAAGTTGTGCTATACCAGTTGCACACAAATCTAAAACATGCTTGTTGGATATTTGTAAAGTACTGTGTGAACATGATGCCACATCAACAATACTTGGTTGTCCATCAAATGTACAGTCACTATTACTTAGATAACTATCAGGAACATTAACATGTGTTTCAGTGTTTTAAAGAACATTTCCTTCATGAACTCTATTTAGATGTTTCCTGAAACCTGAAACATACAAAATACAAGACAACAACCCGACTGACCATATCTAATATGTAATATTTTACTTGGCCACAAACCATGAATTTACTTTAAGTACCTAACAAGAAAATTAGAACTCCTAAGATGAACAGAACAAACAAAACTATGCATTTTTGCTTTCAGTGGAAGAATCTGACTCTAGGTTCAGCAACATATGGGCTCTCCTTAACTTTTCCTATTTTTGGTCATTTGGTTGGTTGGTATTTGGTACACTGTGTAAATCACCAAGGGAAAATTGTCTTTTCACATGACCTTTGGTGGTCAAAGTGAAGTGACAGCCATTGTACAGGATCGTTGGAGCAGTTTTCAGGTTAAGGGATTTGCTCAAGGGCCCAACCGAGTAGGATCCCGTCTGATATAAATGAGATTTGAACTGGCAACCTTCCAGATACCAGCACAGATCCTTATCCTCAAAGCCACAACAATGCCTATCTTGTGTATTTTCTACACAGTTGTTTTTTTGATGTACATAGTATACAGATACTTGGTGCAAGAGGTACCAAATATGAAGTGTGTCTTGAAAAGTTCATCAAAAGCATCAAGGGCACTCATTGAATTGCAGGGGATGCCTTGCTTATCGAACATGAAGCAGTGCTGATGAATGCTGTTCTTTTTCATGATGGTAAGAAGGTAAGGTTATTTGCTCTACTTAATAGCATCAAGTTAATATTTATGTTTCATTAGATTCTTCATTCACTATGGATTCTGCTGCTTGGATGAGCTTCTGAAGCTCTGTGGAAGAAAAAAAAGAGTCTTACTTTAAATAAATAAATCAGGACCATTATTTTTAAGTCCCAGCTGTATTTCCTGGGATTTACTGCAAAGTTTACAGAGTTCATCAATTAATAGTTTAGCAAGACTTTTTTATTGTACTATGTGCCTTTATACTTAATGCCTGTTAAGATCATGTAAGATAAGTGATGAATATATTAAATATTAAACTAAAAAATAAAATGTATGACTTGTGTTATTAACCTATCAATCCTTTCATATCCAAATAGCATGGAATTTCAGTCATCACTCCTCTGTACCTAGTAGGGTCCAGAACTATTTTTTGGTTCTTTGCATTGCTTATCAGTTAGTGCATGCTTGGAAGTGGACAAAGCTACTCTTTCTGCTGTTGGCCCACCACTAGTAATGCACAAAGGCAGACAACTCTTAGAATCTCTGTTTCATTAGAGGTTTTTTTTGATTTTCCAGATCAAGTAACCTTGACCACTTTCAGGATCAAAGTAATGTTTGTTTGAAAAATAAAAAAGGTACAATCACTTCAACAAGAAACAAGTCAGCAGCTATTACCAACATTTACTATATTTCTGTTATTGTTACATCATTTTGTTTGCTTGGTCAATCTCAGCCAGGTAATTCTTACCAAACAAAAATTTAATTTTGTGAAGGAGATGTCCTATCAAGAATTCAGTATCATTACTTTGAGTAGTTTTTTATGCTGCATATTTTTAAACATTCATTTAGGGCAATTTTGTATGATCATCTGATTATGCTTTAACATTCTACATTGGAATCTCACTTCAATCCACTTTTTGTGTCAAACTTATGTTTTCAATTAAGAACAATGATGGGGGTAATGAGGTTCAAGAAAGAATATTTTGCATACAATCAACTGTTAAATTTACTCATGTTTTTCTGTCATCTATGCAGTAAGAATGCTGGTCATCTTTTGCCTGTTAGTGTCAATAAGATCTTTGTTTTTGGCATACTAGTTTATTACAACATCCCCACCAAGTTTCTTCAGATGTTTTCCTCTGACCATCAGCAACCATAATGTAGAGCACAAGCAGTTAACAGAGTATGTGGGTCAATGTAGATGTTATTATATAAATGTTGCTCTTGATTTTTAGATTGATGAAAAAATAATGGTTTAATATAAAAAAGATTAATGACTCCAAACACGTATACTTTTTACATCATCTTCATTTGGTTCTTTTCCTAAGGGTTCTCATTCACTCAGAATGACTGTATCCCCAAAGAGGATTCTGTCATATTAGTTATTTGTCAAATTATGTTTTCTTGTGCACAATCTAAAATTATTAAAGTATAAGAAATACTAACACATCATCACTGTCACTGTCCAATTGAAGTTGTAATAATAATAATAATAATAATAATAATAATAATAATAATAATAGTAATACATTTTATTTGTATTGCACTTTATATTTTAGCAATCTCAAAGTGCTACAGAGTCAAAAACAAGAGTCTATAAAAATACTTTAATAAAAAGTCTTACTAAAGAGATAAGTTTTTAGGTTTCGTTTAAAAGCATCAGCCGACTGTGGGGCTCTCAAGTAATCAGGGAGGGCATTCCAAAGCTTCGGCGCCACAGATGAAAAAGCCCTATCACCCATGCTGCTGAGCTTAGTTCTGGGGACTTGGAGGGTGTTTATGTGTTCAGAGCAGGGGGTACGTGAGGAAGTATAAGGAGTGAGAAGTTCCTGTAGGTAAAGAGGGACATGTCCATAAATGCACTGATGAGTGAGAAGGCAGACCTTGTACTCTATTCTGAGCTGGACAGGGAGCCAATGAAGAGTTTTCAGGATGGGGGTGAAGTGATCGTGCTTCGCACGATCATCAGGATCCTGGCAGCGCTGTTCTGAATATACTGAAGTCTCTGGATACTCTTACCGGGAATCCCGATGAGGAGCGCATTACAGTAATCCAGCCTGGAAAAGACAAAGACATGGACGAGATTCTCTGCATCTACCAGGGCGAGTGTTGGGCGTAGTTTGGCAATGTTCTTGAGGTGGTAAAAAGATGACTTACAGAGGTGTTTGATGTGGGTGTCAAAGGTGAGTTGTGAGTCCATTTTAACACCCAAATTGGTAACAGATGTTAAAAGAGGGATATTTTAACCAGAGAAAGTGATATTGGTGATAGTAGAAGAACGGAGATGGTGCAGTGTACCAACTAAGATGGCTTCTGTTTTTGATCTGTTCAGCTGAAAGAAGTTGAGTCTCATCCAAGCTTATATCTCCTCCAGATAGGTAGTGTAGATATAGGCGGAGGAGCAATAGAGGAGGTTGGGGTAGTCCTGAGGTAAAGCTGAGTGTCATCAGCATAGCAATGGAAAGATAAACCATGTCAACTAATGACAATTCCAAGGGGGAGCATGTAGATGGTGAAAAGGATGGGGCCTAGCACAGAACCCTGTGGGACAGATTTTGTGCTGCCCAAGGCGACATGCTCAGTTCTGCCAGTCAGGTATGATGTGAGCCAGTTGTAAACATTTCCTGAGAGTCCAATAGTGTATTGCAGGCGGTGAAGGAGGATGTTATGTTGTGTCAAAAGCAGCTGTCAGATCAAGGAGAATGAGAAGAGAAGGGGAACCAGTATCTGCTGTCATCAGAAGGTCATTGGTAACCCTGACCAAGGCTGTTTCGATGCTATGGCAAGGGCGGAAACCAGACTGAAACTTTTCAAACAAGTTATTCAGTTTGAGATGATCATGAAGTTGTGCTGCAACAGTTTGTTTCCAAGACTTTGCAGAGAAATGGAAAATTGGAAATGGGCCTATAGTTAGAGAGGACTTCAGGATCCAAGATGGGTTTTTTCAGTAGAGGTCTGATGACAGCAGTTCTTAGTGCAGACGGAATATGGCCAACCAGAAAGGAATGATTTATAATCCTGGTGATAAGTGGAGAGACAGCAGAAATGTTGGAAATCAGCAAGGCTAAGGGACAAGGGTCCAGGGAACTGGTAGACGGTTTCATTTTCCTGATGACGACTCCATCCTTCCTGTGTGACAACAGAAAAGGAGCAAAGGGGCAGGACAGTCTCAGACAGTGGGTCAACAGTTGGTGAGGGCAGGATATCCGTAGTGGAGAGATGCAAACGGATGCTATCAACCTTTTGTTTGAAATAATCGATATGCATTGTTGCACCTCTCATTGGTAGCCTCGGAGTGAGCAGGTGAAGGAGGTTTGAGAAGGTGATTTATAATTGAAAAAAGTTTTTTGGGATTCGTGCAGTTTCTGACAATGGTGGAATAGAACTTGGACCCTTGTAACCTTCAGAGCTTCTGCATACACCCTCTTGTGTTCCCTGTAAGCCTGTTTATGGACAGTCAACCCAGAGGCCTTCAGCTGCCACTCAAGGGCACGTACAGCCGCCTTCATTTCTCGCAACTCGCAGGTGTACCAAGGTGCTGAGCACGAGAATGAGACAGACCTGGATGTTAAGGAGGTGTGGAAGTCCAGGAGACTGCTCAGGGACTGATTGTAGAAATCCACGAGGTCAACAACAGAGAGGGTAAGGTCAGAAGAAAGAAGTTTAAGGTCCAGAGCTAAGGCATCCACATTGATTTTCTTCAGATTTCTGAAATGAATCTGTTGTTTTGGTTTGATACGGGAGAAAAAAAAAGGCAGCTCCATTGACACTACTTTGTGGTCTGAGATACCAAGATCATATACCTGTAGATTACTGATTGGGGCAGAGTTTGAAATGACCAAGTCAAGTATGTGACCCCTGGAATGTGTGGAGACATCAACATGTTGTTGTAGGCTGAGAGAATCTAACAGCTCAAGGAAGTCAGGAGTGAGATAACCTGTGGGATTGTCAACATGAATATTTATATCTCCTAGGATTATGATGTTGGCAGAGGTAGCACAGAGTGTTGTGAGAAGATCAGTCATTTCCGGGATGAAGGCAGAGTTGGGTTTTGGAGGCCGATAAATAAGAAGAACAGTCATGGGATAAGGGGTCTTACATTTAAATGCAAGGCACTCGCAGGAAGTTGTTGCAGGTATCGAAATAGGGACAACCCCAGGTCCTGATGGTGGATGATACCTAAGCCACCACCAAGCCCAGTGCTGCAAGCTGCCTCCAAGTAACTGTAGCCAGGTGGACAAGCTTCATTTAAGGCAGAGTAAACCTCTGACTGGTGCCAGGTTTCTGTCAGACACATGAAGTCAAGTCCTTTGTCCCTGATGTGTTCTTCAATCAATATGGATTTATTTAAATGGATTGATAATTGAACAGTTCAAATTTGACCAATGACTGTGGAGTAAATCTCTGTACAGTTCGCAAAACATTAAAATCCACTTCACGCAACTTAGAAACCACTCCACAAAATAAATCCAGCCAGGGGTGTGAGGATCTCGCAGTGTTTCTCTCAATGGCTCGGGTGTTTCCCATGCTGGAGTGCAGAGATTTTGCGATACATCCAGAGTTGATAATAGTTGAAGCAACAGTGCCCTGATGACACATCAGACGTGCGACAGGTGACCAGAAAGATGGAATGTTGGTAACAGAGTACTTTCGCTGATTATGGAAGATGAATTTTCGACCGGAGCCTCTATGAATGTAACGAGGACGACGAAGGAGTCCAAGTTCTTTAATAATGGGGATGTTAATTTCAGGAGTGGTTGTGGAATTAAGTCGGCAGAGTTGTGAGCTGGAATAGCTAAACGCCATTCTGACCGGAGAAAGGAGGGAGAAATGCTATCCAGACAGCGCCGTAAACTCCAAAGCAGATGGTAAAACAGTATATCCCGGCAACAGGTAAGTAGACAGCAAAAACTTGATAAAACTTAATAACATCCGTAAAATCCACAGCAGACGGTAAAACAGTATATCCGGGAAACAGGTGAATAGCCAAGTGAGTAAACAGCTAAAACTTGATAAAACTTAATAAAATCCGTAAAATCCATAGCAGATGGTAAACAGTACAAGAAAGCTTTCAGAAAAAGTATGAAACTAGTAATATTAGTAATATATAAATAATATTAGTAATATTAAACTCAAAGGGAGAAACGGCGAACATTCAACGCCAGTGTCCTCTCCAACCTCAGGGCAAGTTGTGGCAGACAACCTTGCCCCACTGGGACTCCTGGAACAGGGAAGGACCGGGAGAGAGGCAATATATTTCCCTGGATGAAAGAGGGCAGCCCCCTGGATTCCATCAGGACCACAGATATGGAAGCTGGGAAAATCAGCCCTGTGGCTGTCCGTTGCTGCCACCAGGGGGCTCCTGGATGGTTATGAGCCAAAGTCAACAGCACTTTCACCACACCAGGAAGTGCTGTCGGAACAGGAACAATGTATGCCCAGAGTGCTTCCGGTTGCAAGGGCAGCACTTCTTCCAAACTAGGAAGTGCTGCCAGAAGACCATCACGGAGCACCTGTAGCCCATCTGGGGTGGGATGAAAGGGAATGCCTCACTCCATTTGGGGAGCCGGAGTCAGGTGGCATAACACAGAGCTTGCAAGAGAGGAGTGGAGACGGCTGAAGGAAGGAGGAAGAAAGGAGTGTGTATTGTGGTGATTTGTGCACTGGGTGTGTTGTTGGAAAAATAAACGGTGCATGTTTTGGATATTTGGAGTCCATGTCTGTCTGTGTCGAGGCTGATCTTTCACAAAGTATAGGGTGGTCCAAATCTAATTATGCAACTTTTAATGCAGGAAAACAATACAAGACAAAAGAATTGTTTGAAATGTCTTGTAATAAATGGACTTACATTGAATGAATTCACTGATTTTAAATGTAATGTCCCACTTGTCCTCCATTCAGTTGTGAATTTATTAAGTTTATATAATAAACTTAAGTTATAGCGTAATGAAAATTTCATAATTAGATCTGGACCACCCTGTACAAAAATGCCCAGATTTGGCTTCATCACCACCTCCTCAAACACATCCTCATCAACATCCGCACCAGCTTCATCATAAACCTTTGCAATTGTTTGGCTGGTTAATGGCCAGACTTTATATTTAAATACTATACTGGCACAGAATAAAATAAAATTGCAAACTTGAAAGTGATTAACTATAATATATTTACATAAGTTGTATACATTCACTCATAACAGTAATGGATTCCTTCAGTGCTTTTGGGAGATTAAACACTGGAACCACTTTTCTGTTTTTGATGACATGAGAAGACCTAACTGCCACTACAGATTTATCCAGCTCCAGATGTCTACTAAACATTACCAATTGATGTAATCCAAATTTAGTCATGCTCAGAAATGTGAAAAAAACATATATTAAACACGGACTCTATTACTAGCAATCCCTAAGCCAAGACCAAATTATTCCAATATTTTAAAACAAGAATTACTTTCCTTCAGGAAATAATTTAAGGTCAGGTTTGTAAAACATACAGACTTCTCGTGTCTTCAAAACTGTACTTTGATGAGCATTCTTATAAAAAAATCTACATTAAAACTAAAAATTTAATTTGTAAAAAAACTAGCCAGCTCTAAAAGTAATAGGGCTTGTTCAAGAACAAGAACAGACAAACACTGGAAAGAAATTGACAAAAAAAACACACACACACAAATATACTATAAATGCTTTATTTTTGTAAATATTACTTTGTTTCTGACATGTCAAATAAATGAAAAAATGTGTAACCAATTCTATTTAAACACTAATCTATTTTTATTTATTAATATCTTGTTCTTTTTCAAAGTTACACCCGATGTGTTAATTGCCTAATGCAGTCATGTGCAACATCAACTAACAAATGTGGGTCGTGGAGTAAAGCAGAAGCAGGCAGACAGTGAAGTGTAGTGATTAAGGCTCTGGACTCCAAACCCTGATGCTGTGGGTTTAAATCCTGCAACTGACATTGTGTGACCCTGAGCAAGTCCCTTCACGTGTATGTGCTCCACTTAGATACATGAAAGAAAAGTATCCAATTATATATCTCTCACATGTAAGTTGCATTGGATAATGATGCATAACAAAAAAAAAATCAACAAATCAAGTTTAAATATTAAATACGTATTGGGGCAGACTTAATTGAAAGTGCCAGACACCATTTAACAGTGCAATGTACTCAGTTTTTAGGTAATATGGGACAGCATCATCAACTCTTTCCTTCAAGTTTATCATGAAAAAAGATAAACAAGTGCTTTGAAATGCTTATTCATTGATGACAGGTTGCATTTTATTGCTGGCTAAAAGGAGACATGTAAAGTCCATGTGTTTGCCATGTAAATATATAAAACAGTCAGAAATTTTAATGATAATTATGTGTTTCTGTTTAAATTATTTTTTGAAAGACTGCTATTTTTTGGCTCAATACAAACTGACTGCATTAAACTGAACACCACATTCAAGTAGCCACATGAGTGTAAACCCCTTTCAATTGACATTATGTGCTTTGCTTTATCCAGGGAAAAACAAAAAAAAAAATAATGATTACGCTGCACTATTCCCTACAACTAAAAGCAAAGTTACATCACTTATTTCACATGCATTTAAATTTTACTTAATACAGTTTTACCATTTCATCTATGTAAAGGATAATCATAACACCAATGGATGGTCGTGAAAAAAAAAACAAAAATGGATGCATTTTTACTTATTTCATAGTATACTACTAGCAGGCAAGTCTGTCACTATTTGAGAAGTTGAGCGTTAAGATAAATTAACATAATTTTACAAGTAGATATAAATTATGTGAACATTAAAAAAAATTCACATAGCTTTTCTACGTAAAAGCACAATACTATAAGCTAACTATCATTTGCTCTCTGATGTAAAATGACGGCTAAAGCAATGCATACTGTAAGAAATTACAAACTCAGTATTAAATGCTGATGATAGTTTTGCATTGTTATATATTCTAAAATACAAGGCAATGTTATTTGTATCAGATTCATTAGCTTTTTTAATATTAAAATAGTTAATTGTTTTGTAATTATTTGTACATTGTATATAAAAAAAGTTACAAATACTAGCGGGTTTATACTGAGGGTTTCAGAAAACAATGTTCATCTTGAAATCTGCAAATGACCTGAATTTTTCAATAAAATAAATCTACTGTTTTTATTATTACTATACTACTTGTGCCAGGTTTTATAAAGGATAACAAATTATAATTTAACATTTTTCTCCTAAAAAATTGCACAAGCTATACCTCTTGAAATACAATCTCTACTAGCAACTAGAAATCATAAATACTGACTTTAGTAATATAACCACTGATTTGCTGATGTCATCACACGCCCAGACACCCAAGCATTGTGTTTTGAACAAGTTATGAACTCAGGAGAAGTCACTGGGAAGAGTGAACATCATCTAAAGGCTACCTTATGTCTTTAGGCTAACCAGGTTTTCAGTTTCAAATTGGAGCACAGCATGTTAATCAAGTGACCAAATGTGGATCAACAAATATGTTAGACGGACATTAAATCAAAAAGCTGGTATCATGCACATTATTAGATTAATATTAAATCGAAGACTGGGGTTTGGGATCAGTAGAACCAGTAGGGGTTATATATGGCACAATGTACCTTCATTAAATTATCATCCTTTTAAAAACAGGACATTTTGTTACATTTTCAATTATTAAACACAATCCCTGAAAACAAGACTGACCCAAAAAAATGGGATGTCTGGACACCCTTGCTGTATTAAATATTCCTGTAATCAGCTGCTCGCACTGCATTCTCAAATGCCAAGCAGCTTCATTTCTCCTTACCAGAAGAGATTATTCAAAGTAAGTAAGAATAAAAGCAAGACTGAAAGCATTTACAACCGATCTGCCATCCACTGAAATGGGCAATATTGGATTTCTGCCAAATAAGATGGATAAACTGAATAAGAAACAGAGAGCATTCAAATCGATTGACAAAGAGGTTCTGAAGGACATACAGTGTGTGCTTAAGAAAAAGCTGAGTGAAGGAAAGGAAGCGTGCAAAGCTAACATAAAAAACAAACAATCATAATAACATGAAGGATGTCTAGAATGGACTGGGTATAATTAGCGGGCTCAAGCAATTAGGGAGCAAGTGCTAGAAGGGGATGTGGACAAAGCTAACGCACCAATCCAATTTTTTAACAGATTTTCCAAGCAGCTGCCACCTCCTACCAACAACCAGTCTCTCCACACCATCTCTACTACTGGTAACATCACTTCAGGAGAGGCCCACTGAATCATCAGGCTAATTAAGGCTAGTTATAGGACACACACAGGAAACCATGGAGTTAGTAGCAAAGGAGAAAATGAAAACAAAACTGAGTGCAATTATGAACCATGCTGCACATCCTCGCTCTGACACACTAACAATGAGTACATTCAGCCAACGAATTATTCACCAGAACTGTGTCAAAAAACACTATTGTGGCTCTTTCATGCCAACAGCAATACATTAGTATAATGCCTCACTGTGACTATGACAGCCAAGTCAGAAATTTATTTTCTTTTAAATGTTCTTGCTTTATACTCATTCCAGTGCGTGTTCAGACCAATGACTGTGTGTATATTTATTTATTTAAACAGTTTCTATAAAAAAACAAATGTCTTCTTGTTTATATTATAAGTTATATCTATCAATCTATCTTCTCTCATAGTGGGGCACAGGGCATACATGTACTGTGGCATTTTGAGTATTACAGAAAGCTGGCTGAAACCTGATATTCCTGACACCACTTTAATGCTGGACGGATGTCATCTGATTCAAGCAGACAGAGACCCAGTGTGCGAGTCTGAGTGTGAATGAGGAATGGTGTAAAATGGAGCATATTACGACTAAAGCAAAGTATTCCAGAAGTTGATTTTCTGGCTGTTGGAATCAATTGCACATTATTTGCCTAGGGAGATATGTTACATCATACTTATTAATATTTATATTCTTTCTTCTGCAAATGGGGACTCAGCAACAGAAATGTTTCAATTTCATCAACACTCTAATGATGAATCATTCTGATCCTGCAGTTATAATATGTGGTGACCTCAACAATGTGAATTTGTAACAATGGCAAGCAACCATCCAAAATATTGCAAAATAAATGTGAGTCCTCAAAAAAGGGTCATAAAGGCAGGGCCAACCTAACCAGACTGCCAAAGTAAACATCCTAAATTATGCTTCTTCAAGACTGCTAACTTCAGGCATTAAGCCTAGCAGAACCTGAACAAGGTCAGCTGGCAAAATAACAAAAAATGTGCCAAAGTATAGCAAAGCCCCACAAGATGAAGGATGACAGTAAACAATTGGCTTGTGTACAAAATAGCATTCAAATAATCTTTATAAATTGTGACAGTGGATGGCTCTATACCAGTGCTTAACCCAGCACAGACAAACATAACAGGCACACTTACACAAATTCACACTTTTATTTTCAGTTCTCTTCTTTACAGACCTTTGCACTTCACACACCACGCACAAATCACCACAAATAACTCACAGTCCTTTCTCTACTCCACTCCTCGCAAGCTCCGGCCTCTTCCACCTGACTCCGGCTCCCCGAATGGAGTGAGGTGGCCCCTTTTATAATGCACCCAGATGTGCTCCAGGTGTTCCCTGATGACCTTCCTGCAGCACTTCCTGGTGTAGCGGAAGTGCTGCATGGGCACCTGGAAGCACTCCGGGTGTACCTTCCTCCTGGTCCGGCAGCACTTCCTGTTTTTTTTCAAAAAAATTGTTGTGCAGTGTTATCAGTCCCCCTAAACAATCCCTACTACATCAACAACTACTACCACTGCAACTAGTATTGCCAGTGATGAATCCACCTCTATAACCACTACCTCCATCCAATGACCACCTCCTCCACACTCTCCGTACTATATCAGCAACAACTATCTCTTCAGCTGGTATGGCCAGTGATTTTTCCACCTCTGACCCACAGTATGGGGCATCCATAACTGATTATCACGTGAAGAGACTTCTAATAAGGCTACACACAGGGACCAGATGGAGTCAATCCTTAAGTTCTTAAGGCTTTTGCTGACCACCTTTATGTTATTCTCTGTTATTTGCTAAAGCTCCATAAAGTGCCTCTATTGAGGAAAAACATCCTGTATTGTTCTGGTTCCAAAGAAGGCGGGCATCTCATCACCCAATGACTATAGATTCACATGATGAAGACATTTTGCGAGGCTGGTCCTCTGCTATACGAGTCTTCTTGTGAAAGACCACCTCAACCCACTTGTGTAGTTTGCCTATTGGACAAAAAATGGAGTGGAAGATGTAATTATCTATCTGCCTACACAAGACTTATTCCTGTCTGGACAAAGCTAGCAGCACAGTGAGAACTATATTTTTTATAAGCACAGGGAACCAGGTAAGCTCTGGACTGATTTCAAAATTCTCCTTTTAACATATAAATAATCTAATGGCCAAGGCCCTGCGTACTAATCTAAACTAATAATTACTTACAAACCACGTTAAAATCTCAAGATCAATGTTCACTCTAAGCTGAGCGCATGAGCGATCGCTCACACGAATTCAAAGCATCGCTCATACTTCTCGCACGATCACTCATTCCGACGGCATCGCTTGTACTTACCACGAAAATTGGTGCTCATAAATTTTTGGCTTAAACAAATTGTCGCTCATAAACAATGTTTTTTGCTCACTATATGCTACTCCTTAGAGGGAACATTGCTCAAGATGCTGGCCTACTTATGATTCCAAGGAAATAACAGTGAAAAGTCAAGCCTTCAGTTACATGGCCTGAAGCTATGGAATGATCTAACTGCTTATATAAGAGATGCTCCTTTAGTCTCAGGTTTTAAATATAAACTAATGACTCACTACTTTAATCGAGTATATGCTGATTAGACCTGATCATGTATGCATAATGCATCTCTGTTAGTCATTTGAAGGAACAGATAAGTAATATGATACTTATATAGTAACTAACCCTCCTCTACTCTGTTTCTCTTATCAGTATCTTAAAGAGGAATTTGTTGACACTGCTCTACCGACAAGCTGTTGTCCTGTATATCAGATGCAAATATTATTTTATCAGCTTGGATGACTCTACTATAGAATGCCCAGTAGGGGATGGACACCTAGTTGCCTATGGTCTCCAGGACTACGACTTTGTCTAAATTTGTCTTTGACTTGAAGCCCCAAAGATTTATTTTCTCCAAGAAGGCTGCTGTCTGGAGTTTTCGTTCCCCTCTTCTCCATTGTCAACTGGCTATAGTTTAACAATTAATTAAGGAACATATATTTTTGCTTCCATTTATGTTAATAATTTTTTAGTTTGTTTTTTATGTACTTAAACAAATCTGCATTTTTGTGTACTAATTCAGTACTTATTAATTTGTACAATCAATACTTGCATTTTACCTGAAAACCTGTCACACTGCTCTTTGTCTGTACTCAGTGAAGAGCACTATACAAAAAGTAAACTGAATTGAATTGATCTTTCTAGTGCCTTCTGTATCATTCTTGTTAATAGGTGAGCTCAGCTATGGTTTCCTAGGTAATGAACTGTCTGACTGACAGACCTCAGTTTGTCAAGGTCTGTACTTCTGATGTGGATTTGAGCAACTCTGGAACATTACAAGGAATGGTCTCATCTCATTTTTTCTTCACTCTATAGATCTTACACTATAAATATAACATTGGGTAATGTATCTTGCAGAAATTTTCAGATTATTCTTTATTAATGATGTATATTGATAAGAAACAGATTGTATAAATTAGGTTTAGAATTTTTTTTCGTGGTGCACATAGAATTATCTGCAACTTAACATCAGCAAAACCAAGGAGGTGGTCATTAACTTTTGCCACACCAAAAAGCATCTATGCCTAGTCACTATTCAAGGAGAGGATATGGAGCAGGCGCAATGCTACAATTACTTTGGGGCCCACATCAATGATAAGCTTGACTGGTTTTATAATACACAGGAACGTTATAGGAACAGTCTTTTTTTCTCAGGAGACTGCACTACTTTAATGTGGGTTAGTGACATCCTTTAGGAAGTGTGTTTGAATAATTTATCTACCCAAGTATCATGCATTTGTGTGACAGATCTGAACTTGCCACTGGACATAAGGACATGTCTTGGTATGCCACACATGCAATTTGAGGTAATTCCATATTAAGCACTCAGTGAGAGAGGATGGCAAACACATCTACATGTGAGTTTACAAACAAATTGACTGATTGGGAACATTGTTCCATCATTAAACTCCTACATAGGAAGGGAAGAAGCCAAACAAAATCTATGAGAGGTTGAATGCTGTTGTTGGTGATGATTTTTGGCCAGCTAAAATAAATGGAATGGGAGTTAATGGATGATGACCTCACATGGGGCATCCTGTGGAGGCATCTTTACAGGAAATGTGACAAAAAATAGAGGCCATGATTACAAAAGATTGCTGTATTATGGTCAATATGATAGACTATGAACTATCCATTTTAGCTGGCACAGTTTCCATAGTCATTCATACTCATTTAATGATGTGAAATGTCAGTTCCCAATGTGTTTCCTGAATGCTGACACCAGAACTGAGAGCATGTCAGCAGCAATTCAGTCACGAGAACTTGGACTTCTTTAGAGAAAATCCTGCTGATAATTTTTCATGGATTGTTACCGGGGATTAAACTTGTGTGTACCACCATGATGCCAAAACCAAAAAGAGTCCATGCAATGGAAGCACAAGGGAACCCCGACTCCCAAGAAATTTTGTATGCAGCAGTTGGCCAGAAAACCCATGGCAACAGGTTTCTGAGGTAAACATGTTTTTATACTCTTTTAATTAATGCCTTACAAGCCACCCATCACTGGAAAAACCTACACTTCCACAGTTATGACACTATATGAGGCCATCAAACAGAAATGTTGAGGGTAACTGCCAGCAGGCATGTTGCAACTTAACTACAATACACCTTCCCACAAATCCCAAAATTCGAAGGCTGCAATTAGGGAACATGGCCTCATAGAGATTAACCTCCCACTGTACAGTGCAACATGGCCATGAGAGATTATTTTCTTTTTCAAAACTTAAAGAAATTCCTAGTCGGACAGCAATTTTCCAATGATAATTACTGCTAGGGGTCAAGTAACAGGTTGGCTGAATGAACAAGGTGAATCCTTCCATTCCTAAGGGATTAAATGGAGGTAAAGTGGATGAAGTGTGCTGAAGTCAAATGAGATTACATTAAAACGTAATGAAGTGAGTTTGACCATTAAATTTTATGTTTAAACTAGGGCAGATAAATCACTGAACATGGCTAGTGCAGTTTTTTAGTTGTTTACACTGTGTTGTGTTAGGCTGTTAACATCATTTGAAGAGAGACCCACTGAATCAACAAACTGGATAGGAAGGCAGGTTTGGTTATGAGATGCACTGTCGACCAGTTGCTGCAAGTAGCGGAGAAGCGAATAAAGGAACAACTAATTGCCTTTATGAACAATGCTATACATCCTCTCTTTGACAATATCTAATGTTATTAGTAAGGCTCTGTTTTTATATTTTGAATGTGATGACCAGGATAAATGATGGAAAGAAGGAATTTTCTTTCTGAGTGGGTACATTATTAGATATGCCCACCTTATAGTAAGTTGGTTTCCCATTTGCCCTCAGAACAGCTTGAATTTCTTACGGCATAGACTAAACATAGCATCTGATGTACTGCACAATGCAACTTCAATGTGTCCCAGACTTGGAAATCTTAGTTCAGTGTCATGTTCCCAGAACCATTCCATAACTCTTTTGACTTTATGCCATGCACCAGAATCTGCTACTTTTTTGGTGTTTTTATTGCTGCCATTTGAAGATGAATCAAGTCAGTCACCATGTTCAAGTAGCCTGTGGTATTCAGCTCCTTTGCCCAACATATATTAGTATTCTTAATGTATGCAACAAAAACAAACCACACTAAATCCTATCACAACTGCCTGCCTACATTGCTGGCATTGCTGGACTCATGGGGTTTCACAATCTTGATTCTCCTCTCAATGCGGATCAGCAAGAACTGGGGTTAATTAAACCAATTGCTTTTTTCCTATCCTTTATGTATATACTAGTTATATTTTTTAGTCCTTTGCAAATACAATTTATCTGAAATGAATATCCTCTGTTGTAGTCAAGATCACACATGAGCTTTCACAATGATGAGTTATAAAAAGTAATTGCTTAGATAATTCCATAATGTTAAAAAATGCTTGCAAAACTTACAAAATGCATTATATGTTATGTGCTTTTTTATATATAAGCAATTTCATTATAAAGAACTTTAAGACCCAGATCCTGTTGTAGATATTTTGGTTTACAAACAGCATAATTAACTACTTATTATGTATTCTACAAGTATGAATAAACTTATGTTAGGAAACATTCACATATCACATTACAATCTGAGCACAGTTATTTACACTGCTATTATAATAACTCAACAGCTGATGGTACATTAATTGCTGTAAATTTGTTATCCACATTCCACAAGACATTGTTAACTGGAGATCTATAAAGGCTTCCAAAAATCTGCAGACAGCACATTAAGATCTCAAACATACCACAATCTAGTGGCACTTGTTAAGTTTAACGGACATGCAAACTTGATCATTTGCATATCTGGCCATGCTGGTTTTCATGCAAATTTTCCTGTTGCTGAATGAACTTTTTTTTTAATTTATCAGTATAACTTGCTGGAAAACTATTCATCCAATATTCAAATGCGTAGTGTATAGATTATATTGTCCTTTATGGTTCCAATATAGGACAGCACAGTAACAGAGTCATAGCACTGCTGCCTCAGAACAAAGATACAATGGTTTGTGTCCTGGGTGCTTCTTACTTTTGATTTGTATATTCTTCCCATGTACAGTACTCATGGGTTTAATCCAGGTGCTCTGGTTTTCTCTCACAGTCCAAAGACATGCAGGTTAGGTACATTTTTGTGTGTAAACTGACCCTGGTGTTTATTTTTTTGCGATTTCCTGCCTGGCATCTCACACCTGCTCAGAATTATTGGGTTTGTAAAATGGAAGGATGTTTCAAACAATTAAGACAATAAAGAAATAAGACCATCAAACTGAAAACTTTAAACTGTCTGTGTCATTCTGAGCATCTCATGGAGTGTAGTATGTGGGAGAAGCTTTTGGAGATTATCATAGCCAGGTATGCTAACGACCAGTCTGTTACATGTCTGTACATAACTTCAGAGCTGCAGATCTAACTAACTATAAAAAGGCATTTTCATGATTCTACAGATTACACTGGTCAACAACAATTTTGTTCAAAAAGGTTGAGATAGGAGTTCCAAGCACGCCTTTAAAAGCTGAATCCAAATATTAAGTAAATATATTGTATATATATTTTTGCCACGATCTGAACCTAAATGAATAGAGCTTGTTCACTTTCTCCCCAAATGTCATCTTGAAAGCTGTTCTCCACAACAGAAATAAATTCCTATATCTAAAGCACGTGATATTAATATGAAAGTTTCACAAAAACATGAAGTTACTTTGGAAAAGTATCAGAAATTTAAAGGTTATTGCACTTTTGCTTGGCTTGTTACTTGGTTAGCCAAAATACCATTATTTGTTTGTGATTTAGACAGTAGGGGCAAGAAGAACCAATATGATGTAAAATAGTGGCGAAAACCTGTTTCACTTGTTCCAGGAAAGAACAAAGCACTAAACAACTCACTTGTAGTTGAACATTAGAAAATTCGCCTTCCTGCTTTGCATGTCAACCTTGGGCCTATAAAATACTTTACTTTGTTAAAGAAAAGGACAAAACACATATAGGATTCATTCATGAGAAACAAATTTCCCCAAATCAGTGATGCCAAAATTAAGGAAAGCATTGTGTGCCACAACACAAATTAAAAATTTCTGAGTGCCATCATTTTCCCTTTCTTGATTTCCCACTTGCTAAGCTGATTGCTAGTCATGTGACCTATGTCATGTGCTAATTAATTGAGCCTCCCTCTGAAAGATGGCAGTGCTGTTTGGTATCCTAGTAATAATATAATTTTAAAACTTAGTACCCTGTTCTTTCTTAAGCTATCTTCGATTTTTTACATTGGCTTAGACCCTACATTTTGTTTTTTCAGCTTCTTTTTTGGTTTTGTGTAACGATTTTGGTATTTAGTTCTTTTGACATCTCAACCAACTTTCTTTTGTGTTTTGTCCTTTTTTTACAGTTTTCCATAAGGTTTATATTATATTATATTATATTATATTATATTATATTATATTATATTATATTATACTAGACATTAAGCCCATTACAATAAAGGGTGCTAGAACAGTAGGGCATAAACATTAGTAGGAACAGTCTATATTAAATGGCAAGGGACCTTGTATGTGGCTGTAATATGCGTCACTGTATTGTTTGCCTTTAATTTTCTCTCTCAGTAATACTGGTTTGTATTTCTGTAAAATGCCTGTAATTTTGTCTGACAGTAATACAGTGGAACCGAAGTAATTTCCCCCATAGGATTGTATGTAAATATATATTTTTTTAAGTTTTTAAGCACAAATATAGTTAATTATACCATTGAATGCACAGTGTAATAGTAAACTAAATGTAAAAACATTGAATAACACTAAGAAAACCTTGAACAACAGAGAAAACTAACACTGCAAGAGTTCGCGCTATAGCTGTCTTAAACTTAGTTCACTCCGGTAATCAATTATCCCTCCTAAACAAGGAGTCTCAGAAACGCAGGTTTTCTTGTGCTTATTTCTCTACTTCACTCGCGCATCTCGATGATGTCACACACTCAAATTACAATTCAACCATATATGGTCTGTCACATCCTGCTGACCATGTATAACATATTGTAACATCTTTCCTTTTTTTTTTTATATATACTGTATACAAGAAACAACATAACATTACAACTTGTGCACCACAACATAACAGTGTACAGTAATTCCTCCTCGATCACGGGGGTTGCGTTCCAGAACCCCCCGCGATAGGTGAAAATCCGCGAAGTAGAAACCATATGTTTGTATGATTATTTTTATATATTTTAAGCCCTTAGAAACTCTCCCACACTGTTTATAAATATTCTCCGCACAGTTATACAGTAAACCCTTGTTTATCGCGGTTAATCCGCTCCAGACAGATAAATGAATTTCCACGAAGTAGGATTCTTTATTTATAAATCTAATATTTTCACAGTTAGAGCATAGAAAACCTGTTTACGACCTTCTAAATACGTTTTTTAACATTATTAGAGCCCTCTAGACATGAAATAAGACCCTTTAGTCAAAAGTTTAAACTGTGCTCCATGACAAGACAGAGATGACAGTTCTTTCTCACAATTAAAAGAATGCAAACATATCTTCCTCTTCAAAGTGCGTGTAAGGAGCGGAGAATGTCAGAGAGAGAGTAAAGTAAACAATGAAAAATCAATAGGGCTGTTGTGCTTTTAAGTATGCAAGCACCGCGATAAAGCAGCGGCAATGAAGGGATCAATGCGAAGGTAGCCTTTCAGCATTTTTTACAGGAGCGTCCCTATCTTCTAAGCAAACAGCCTCTGTGCAAAAAGCCCCTCTGCTCACATCTCCTCCGTCAAGCGCAGAGAACGTCAGAGAGAGAGAGAGAGCGAGATTAAAGCAAACAATCAAAAAATCAATAAGTGAGCTTTTGGACGCACCTCGATAAAGCGGCATTTCTTAGAGGAGCGTCCGTATCCACTAGGCAAAAAGCTTCTGTGCAAACAACACCTCAGCACACACCCTCTCCGTCAGGCGCAGAGAATGTCAGAGAGGGTGAGATAGAGGCAGAGACAAGCAAACAATCGAGCACCGCGCAGGAGGCATATCTTATAGCATTGAGGAGTTTTAGTTAATATGTAATACGTGCTCTGATTGGGTAGCTTCTAAGCCATCCGCCAATAGCGTCCCTTGTATGAAATCAACTGGGCAAACAAACTGAGGAAGCATGTACCATAAATTAAAAGACCCATTGTCCGCAGAAATCCGCGAATCAGCGAAAAATCCGCAATATACATTTACATATGCTTACATATAAAATCCGCGATAGAGCAAAACCGCGAAAATCAAAGCGCGATACAGCAAGGGATCACTGTATACTCAAAATTATACTTCAGTGTCTTAAGATCAGTCAAACATATTTAAACAAAATCTGTCAAGTGTGTTGGTCTCTTAACTATTCTGCCACTTCTAGTTATCACAGCACTGTTCCTGGTGTCTGAATGGTGTGCGCGTGTTATGCATGACTCTGGTACTGCCTTTGAATGTCCGTCATCTGGATGATTAGTCTGCTCCTGCTTGGCAGCTGTGTTCCGTGTGTCTGCTCTCTGCGGTCCTCCCGGCACAGTCCTGAGATGTTTCCGATTTCTCCGTACAACAGTTCCATTTTCCAATTTGACAGTATATGATCGCTTATTGGTCATTCTTTCCACCTTTGCCGGTGTGCTCTACGCTTCGTGTCCAACTGAACTCTTACTTGTTCTCCCTCCTCCAGAGGTCTAAGATCTTTCGCTCCTCTGTCGTAGTAGTAGGCTTGTTTGCATTGGTTGACTTCTACCGTATGCTCTGTGTTCACAACACCTGGCTGCAGGAGGCTGTCCCGTGTCGGCAGTAATGTCTTAGTTCTTCTGCTCATGAGTCTTTGGGCAGGACTGGCATTGAATCCCTGAGATGGAGTGTTCATGTGCTCTAGTATAGCCAGGTATGGATCCGCTTTCGCTCTCTTAGCTTTTCCCATGAGCTGTTTGGCCGTCTTAACCGCAGACTCGGCTTTGCCATTGCTTTGCGGATATGCAGGAGACGATGTCACATGCCTGAATTCCCAAGCTATACGAAACTGTTTGAATTCCTGAGAGCTGTATTGTGGCCCGTTATCAGAGATTACTGTATCTGGGATCCCGTGTCGTGCAAAATGGGCCTTCAGCTTGTGTATCACTGTGCTTGAGCTGGTATCAGGGAGATAATCAATTTCCCAAAAGTTGGAGAAATAGTCAACTGTGATGAGATATGCTCTGTTGTTGAATGAAAATAAATTTGTCCCGACTTTTGCCCATGGCCTTATCGGAATGTCATGTGCGCACATTGTCTCTTTCTGCTGTCGCACATCCACAGTTCTGCAAACAGCACACTTCCCTATGTATTCTCTAATAGCAGCACTCATCCCAGGCCAGTATACACAGTCTCTTACTCTTCGTAAGCAGCTTTCCATGCCTAGATGTGACACATGAATTCTCTCCATGATCTCTGTTCTCAGCTTCGCTGATATTAGAGCTCTCTCCTCTAAAAATTACTCCATCTTGTTCACTAAGCTCTTCTCTTATGGAAAAGAATTGTCTTACCTCTTCTTTCAGCTGAGTTTTCTCCTCTGGCCATCCCTGAGCTATCACTTGCTGCAACATCTGAAATGTCTCATCCTTAGCAGTTTCTCTCTGTATCTTTTGTAGAATCCCCTCTGATATGGGTAGGTACTGCAACATGTTGATTGTCTCTATTTCTGTCTCTACTGATCCTTCTGCAGCACACTCTGGTAGGTACGCTCTGCTGAGAGTATCTGCTAGGTGCATCAGTCAACCTGGCACATAGACAACATTAATGTCATATCGTTGCAGTCTCAAAAGCATTCTCTGTAATCTCTTGGGTGCATTAAGCAATGGCTTTCTTATGATGGTTTCCAAGGGTTTGTGGTCTGAATGTACTTCTACTTTCCTGCCATAGGTGTACTGGTGAAATTTCTCCATTCCAAAAAGAATAGCCAGGCATTCTTTTTCAATTTGTGCATATCCTTTTTCTGTGGCTGTAAGGGCTCTGCTGCTATAAGTGACTGGTTGTCCTGCCTGCAAAAGTGCTGCACCCAGGCCTGTCTCAGAGGAGTCACATTGAAGAACCAGGTCATCTTCTGGATTGTAGTACTTCAAAACAGGTGCTGAGGCAATCATTTGTTTCAATTTGTTGAATGCGTCCTCTTGTACATCAGTCCACTCCCAAATCACGTCTTTGTGTGTCAGTTGCCTCAATTTGTCACAGCTGTCTGATAAGTGTGTGCAAAATTTGGACAAATAGTTCACCATACCTAATAATCTCTGGAGTCCCTTCACATCTGATGGCCTGGGCATCTCCAATATGGTTCTCACCTTCTCTGGGTCAATCTTTAGTCCTTTGGAAGTCAGTCTGTGTCCAATGTATGGCACCTCTTTCTGTCTTAGCTTGAGTTTGTTAAAGTTTAGTTTGATGTTTCTGTCTCTATGACGGTCCAGAAGTAGTCTTAGTTTTGTGTCATGGTCTATCTCGGCTGCCTCATCGTTGTCGCCTTCCCCACAGACAAGGATGTCATCTGCTGTTATCCAAATTCCTGGAAGCCCCTCCAACGCCTGAGTCAACCTGTGCAGGAACACTTCTGGAGCCGGGCTGATTCCCATGGGCATTCTAATCCATCTATACCTGCCACATGGCGTTGCGAAGGTAGTGAGGTAAGCTTGACTCTTCTGAAAACTTTATGTGCCAGAACCCGTCCTTCATGTCACACACTGTAAAAACTCTCGCTTTGATCAGATCGGGGAGAACATCATCTATGGTGGGCAAGGGAAAATGTTGACGTCTCAGAGCTTTGTTTAGTGGTCTTGGGTCGATACAAATTCAGAGTTTTCCAGATGATTTCTTCACCACCACCATGCTGCTAATCCAATCTGTGTTTTTTTCCACATGAGCTATAATGCCTCTCTCTACAAGACTTCCCAGCTCATCTTTTAAATGTTTCATTAGTGCCACAGGAACTCTTTGCTTTGGAAGCCTCACCGATTTCACTGCAGGATCCACCTCTAGGTTATATTCTCCTTACAAGCATCCGTCCCCTTTAAATACATCAGCATACTCCCTATGCATGTCGCTCTTGTCCCATGGTTCCTTTTCTCTGCGTCTTTCTGTGGTAACAATATCATCAATTGCCATAATATTTTTATGCTGTATTCTTACCAGATCCATTGCTTGCACGGCCTTGTTTCCCAGCAAGGGCAAAGACCAGGTTTCCTCCACTACAATAAACTCCAGCCGGTACAGTTCTCTGTTTCTCGGGTTTCTTATTTTTATTCTGCATTTTCCGACTGGTTTCAGGGTGCTCTTATTATACATGACCAGAATCTGTTCAGTCTTTTCCATCACTGTGTCAGGGTTTAGCAGCTGAATGGGGATTACGTTACAACTGGCTCCGCAATCTAGTTGAAATTTTACTAGTCTTTCTCCTATCAACATGGTTGCAAACAGTTGTTTTTCCTGTTTGTGCTCCCTCATTTGTGAACTAAGGCTTAGGATTTCCTGAAACGGTTCCTCTTCTATTTCTGCTACACTGTGTATTCCTTTTCTCTTAATCTCTTTTGTTTTGCATGTGGCAGCAAAATGGTTCAGTTTGCCACATTTTCTGCATTGCTTTCCATAAGCTGGGCAACTCAGTTTTTTCCACTCATGCTGATTTCCACAGAATTTACACTTAGATGTTGGTGTTTGTTTGGCACCCTGACCTTGTTGGAGTCTCTGTACTGTGTGCACTTCTTCAACTTTCTGTCCCTCGATGGTCATCACATTCTCTTTTGACAGTTCTGATGCTCTACAAATCCTTACGCATTTCTCAAGCGTCAGGTCTGACTCTCTTAATAAACGTTCTCTCACTTGCGAGTTTAGTATGCCGCACACAATTCGGTCTCTAATCAGTGAATCTTTAGCCGAGCCAAAATTGCATGTGTCTGCCAGCACTTTCAAATCAGTAATATACTTGTCAATCATTTCGCCTGAGTTCTGATTTCTGGAGAAAAATTTGTACCTTTCTACTGTTTCGTTCGGTGCCGGATTGCAGTGGTTTCTGAACGCGGTTAACAGCCATTCCAATGTCAGTTCACCGGCAGCCGGGCGGGCAGCGCCTAGCGTCTTACTCAGTTCCCTCCCGGTTTCTCCAATTAGATATTGAAAAACTTTTACCTTCGTCTTGTCATCCTTATCTGTAAGCGATAAATTAATGTACAGGGAAAACTCCAATTCCCATGCTTTCCAAGCTTTTGGTATGTTCGTTGCATTCCAGTCAAAATTCGCTGGAGGCTTCAATCCGAAAGCACCCTCCATGATCGGCACGCGTTTCTCTTAATCGCTTTTTTTTTTTTTTTCTCCGTAGCAGTTTACCTCATGCGCACGCACCTGTGTGTGTCTCTCTCTTTGCACAGGGCGTTCACAGGAAGAGACTGAACACATGCCGTGTGGCTCCGCGCATGTGCACTTCACCAGAAGACACACACACGGACACCTGGACACACACAGGGGTTTTATTAAAGAGGCTTATATTATATTATATTATATTATAACCTTTATTGTCACATATAATGCAACTACATGGTGAAATTCTTGTGCCACAGTTGTATTTGGGAAGACAGAGAAGAGCACTCTATGTATTTATATACTTTATTCCTGACATGAAATGTAATAAAAAAAACAGCAAACACAAAAAAAATAAAAATGCTTTGTACTTTTGTGGGACAGCTGCAACAGAAGGAAGGAGAATATGTGTGAATCTGCAGCACAAACACCCCAATCTAGTGTGCAGAATGTAATATTTTTCACTGTCTAGCAGTAGAAATATTTTCATGGACTGGCATGAAAAGTAGTTTTGAATGTAAAGGTTTAGATGATTAAGTAATTTACTTACATGGTTACAAATGTTTTACTTCTTGGTTCAGAGTGATATGTAATGTGTGTATACTTTATTAACTTCTTCAATGAGAAAATTAAAAATATAAGATCCCAGATCTCATCATCACAGTACAAACCAAATACTAGCTTAGCAGACCCTGCCTCACATTGCATTCAGTACTTTAGTAATTTTAATCCTGTAACTGAGCAGGAAGTCTTAAAGTTAATCTCTAAAATGAAGCCCACTACTTGTTCTCTAGATCCAGTGCCAACAAAACTAGTAAAAAGTGCAATGGATGATCGTGCAGCATCTATTTTAAACATTATCAATAGATCATTATTGCATGGCACAGTACCTGAAGCACTAAAAATGTCAGTCAATAAATCATTACTTAAAAAGTCAGACCTAGACCCACACATACTAAATAATTATAGGCCTATTTAAAATTTACCCTGTCTCTCTAAAATACTAGAAAAAGTAGTCGCCAATCAGCTTCAGTCACACCTTACGCATTACAATTTATCTGAGAAATTACAGTCTGGTTTCCGCACTGGTCATAGTACAGAAACAGCACTAACACGGGTTGTAAACAACATTCTGATATCCTCTGATGAAGGAAACTCCACTGTAATTATGTTGTTGGACTTAAGTGCAGCATTTGACACCATTGACCATTCTATTTTACTGCAAAGGCTAGAAATTGATGTTGGGCTTCCAGGCACCGTGCTTGCTTGGTTTAGTTCTTATTTATCAAATTGATTCCAATATGTACAGAAATGTGCTGACAATAGCCCATAGCCCGCAGGGCTTGGTACTGGGACCTTTACTGTTTTCATTTTACATGCTTCCACTGGGATCTATCATTAGGAAGCATAATGTTAATTTTCACTCGTAGGCAGATGACACCCAGTTATACCTTTCATTTAGATCAAATGAAGTTTCTCCGATGTTGTCTTTAATTAGTTGTGTTAGTGAATTAAAGGAGAGGATGGATAAGAACTACTTGTCTTTAAACGCAGATGAAACAGAGATGTTAATTGTTGGAGGGAATAACGCTGATCACAACAATATTTTGTCATCATTTAACTCAGTTGGAATCCCCATTAATTTCACTGAATCAGCCCGCAATCTCATAGTTATTTAAAGCGCATATTACAAAGCTGTCCAAATCATGTTTCTTTCATCTTAAACATGTTAGGAAATTAATGCACTTTCTAAATAAATAGGATTCTGAGAATTTAATTCATGCATTTATTTCTAGTAAGATTGACTACTGCAATGTGGTGTTCATTGGATGTTCAAACTGTTCTTTATACAGCCTCCAGTTAATCCAAAATGCAGCTGCAAGAATTATTACAAGAACGAGAAAATATGAACACATAACTCCAGTTCTTAAATCCTTACACTGGCTCCTGGTTAAGTTTAGGGCAGATTTCAAAATACTCCTTTTAACATATAAAGCATTAAATGGACAATGTCCGGCTTACTTGTCTGAACTTATCATGACTTATAAAACAGAGCGCACATTAAGATCTCAAGATGCCCATTGCAGCACTTCTTGTGTGATTTTTGGCTATACAAAAATAAATTGTATTTTATTGTATTGTAAACTGCCCTCTCGACATACACCAGAGTTTGCACAGGAGTCCCTGGGTCCGTGGGTGCACAACTCACCTGAGGATAAGGTGGAATGCAAGTGGAGAGAGGGAGATGGATTGTGTGTGCTTTCAAACTCCCTGTCAGTGGCTCAGGAGTGGTAGTTGTTAACGGATTTAAGGCAGAAGCCCTCTTCGATTCGGGCAGCAACATTTCCATTGTTGATCACCGGTATGTACTGCCATGACAGTGGATAAAATCAAAGACAGTATAACTTGTGTACACAGAGATGCCTGACACTATAAAACTGCCAGATGTTTCATCAGCCAAGGAGGATCGCTAAAAAAAATCCCCATAGTGGTCCTCCCAAATCCACCTTTCACTGCGATTCTAAGGTAGGATTGGTCTAATAGTAAAAGTGGTATGACTTCCTGAAATTTGCAAATAATGCAGTAGTACTCGTCAACGGCCAACGCACCCATGAGCCCATGCCACAGGACCCCAACATTCATATAGAAAATGACTAATTATATCAGGTCGGCAAGCAAGAGGTGGAGGTACGGAAGTTGTTGCTAATCCCACAGACCTTCCGGTGGCAGGTCTGTGAATTAGCACACACCCACCTCCTAGGAGGCCATCTGGGAACCGAGAAGACATTAGAGTATATCAAGCTCTGATATTATTGCCCAGGAATCAGCAAGAGGGTTCACCGTTTTTGTATTTCTTGTGCCAGAGTGTCAATTGCGACAAATTCCTAGGAGGGACCGTGCTCCTCTCGTTCCCCCTCCCTTAATTGACGTCCCGTTCGAGAGAATAGGGTTTGATATAGTGGGATCCCTGGAGTCCTCAGCCCAAGGACATAAGTATATATTAGTCCTTGTAGATTATGCGACCTGATATCCAGAAGCTGTTCCATTGCGCTCAGCTACTTCCAAAGCTATCGCATGGGAACTGGTAGGGGTATTTGCATGAAGGCATCCCGAAGGAAGTCCTTACGGATCAAGGGATGCTGTTTGCCTTGGAGACGTTTAAGGAAACAACCAAGTTACTTAAAATAAAGCACTTAAAGACTGTGGATGGATGGATGTATCATCCTCAAACCAATGGTCTAGTTGAGAGATCTAATCAGACTCTCAAACAGATGCTTCGCAAGCTGGTCAGTGGGGACGGGAGTAATTGGGATCAACTCTTCCCAATCATTCTCTTTGCCTATAGGGATGTCCCTCAGGAATCATTATACGGAAAACAACCTCAGGGTATATTGGACATTTTAAAAGAAGGTTGGGAAGGAGAGGCTCTTCCCTTGACTAATATATTAGAATATATTGCGCAGTTATGCGATAGATTTGGGAAAATTCGACCTGTATTAAAAAGTCACATGGAGGAAGCACAAGCAGCACAGGCCCGCTATTATGACCGTGGCATGACTCTCCAGGGGTCTCGTGCATAACGCCATGCATAGAATTCACAATATAACATGGCGTACGGACAAAAGCGGAAATGTACGTACACACAAAAAAATCCAGATGCATAAATCTGTGCGTTCGCCAACTTCCATGTTCTTCCGCTACATAAATCCCAGTCAGTGTGAAAAGAAACACACGTGCAAATGAAATTATTTATTGCAGCAGTACTGTCTCTTTCAACCGTACTAACCCCCAATTCCTGTCCTTACTTTTCTTTTTCCAAATACCCAATCACCACACAATAAACTCTGTAACAGACGTTAAGCCATCTGTAAGCTTAGAACGCCGATTCTTCAAAACTTTTAAGGAACATTGAAATATCTTCATGGTAAATGTTTAATTATTCTATCCTTCCAGCCTGAGCAAGCATACAGCGCGAGGCAGGAACAATCCATGAACAGAGCGCCAGCTCCTTGCTAGTGAAGCAACACCATGTCCTCATATGTTTAATTATTAACAACCAGCAAAATACCCGCGCTTCACAGCGGAGAAGTAGTGTGTTAAAGAAGGAAAGAAAAAGAAAAGGAAAAATTTTGAAAATAACGTAACATGATTGTCAATGTAATTGTTTTGTCACTGTTGTGAGTGATGAGTGTTGCTGTCACATATACACACACACATATATACATACATATATATTATATATATATATATCTATACTAATAAAAGGCAAAGCCCTCACTCACTCACTCACTCACTCACTCACTCACTCACTGACTCATCACTAATTCTCCAACTTCCCGTGTAGGTAGAAGGCTGAAATTTGGCAGGCTCATTCCTTACAGCTTACTTACAAAAGTTGGGCAGGTTTCATTTCGAAATTCTACGCCTAATGGTCATAACTGGAAGGTATTTTTCTCCATTAACTGTAATGGAGTTGAGCTGGAATGACGTGGGGGGGCGGAGTTTTGTGTGACATCATCACGTCTCCCACGTAATCACGTCAACTGACTGTCAACGCAGTGCGTAGAAAACCAGGAAGACCTCCAAAAAGCGCTTAAGAAAACATGCATTTTATAATTGAGAAGGCAGCGAAACAATAAGAAGTGAGCGATTGACATATACTACCATATTCATGAGTGTTGCCAGCTCGGAAAGAAAGCAAGGTGTAAACCTAAACTTTAAATTAAGTTCATAGACAGGCTACCGCTGGCGTTTCACATACCCACAGGTAATGCGGGATACAAGTTTAATGATAGGACGCAGGATATAAACGCGAGTTTTGATCACTTTGTAACTAAGTTAAAATTGTTGGTGAAGGGGTGTGCTTATGCAAATTCCGAGACTGTGTTTGTGGGGATTGACAGTTAAGGCGGGTGGGGAGTCACGCCATCATCTCCCTCCCACCTCATTTTGCTCTGAGCTGAGCTCCGAGGCTAACGCTGTCTTCTCGAAGCAACTTCGTCAGACTGCCACCAAATACTCACAGAAAAATCCACAAGTTAATACACACGCTGTCTCTAGAGTTTCTACACACTGAATCCTCCAGGCACTACTTACAAAAGGTCACATTGACAATCGTGTTACGTTATTTTTAAAATCTTTCCTTTTCTTAGCACAAGCACAGCTGAGAAGCTTCGATGCATGTGCTCCATAACGCTTAAAAATAATGCATTTAATCACACTTTGCATTACAAGCAAAGGGGAGCTTTTGTCAATGCATGATTTCCTGGTACACGATTACATTGATCAGCGCATCCGATTCATTTTACCCTCGCACCACCTTAGTTTGAGAAGAAGTATGAAAAATATGAGGTTAACACAGAAAAACAGATCACCAATTCAAGCTTTATGAATAATCGATTCGCCATCAATAATTGTTTTGGTAAAGCCATCCTCCTTCCATTTTATAATTTTTCTGCCACTAGCCATGATTAAATGAATGGTAAAAAAGTAAGAGCAAAGCGAGGGTGACTTATTTAGGCAGGCATATATATGACAGCAACACTCATGACAATGTCAATCATGTTACGTTATTATTAAAATGTTTCCTTTTCTTTTCATTACTTCTTTAACACACTACTTCTCCGCATGTAGGCGGGTATTTTATATATATATATATATATGAATGACCTCCAAAGAGCGCTGAGACTTTTGATATCATGAACGTGTCTGCAAACTGGGGTCTCCTGCCCAGCAAAAGTCGAGCAGCCAGCGCGCGCATAGCTGTGCCGCCCTTGAGACGCTGACTGCGCTTTCTGCCTTAAGTCAAAGTGAGCACTTTTAATTTTTTCATCCTCCCCTGCGCTATAGCCCAGACAAGTGCAAACAAGGACCCCTTTTCTACACCACGGCAAAATAATATTAAGGCGATTCACACTTTCTTTTGCACATATACGATTATCAGGTCCTCACCTCGAATTATGAAGACACGCACACGAGTGAAGGACTGACAGTGCCATCACAGCCGATTAATGGCGGGACGCCTCACCAGTCTACACAAGACCCACCGACTGTCCCCAAAAGGCGATCATAACGTCAGCAAACACATCTCTATACTATATAAAAGAAAAAGGCAACTTTCCTTTCTTTACACCTTTTTCCTTTTATCCCAAACCAAAGCCCTTTCTCTTAACACTGCAGAGGACACAAAACTAATTTTCTTTAAATGCCGGTAAGGCACATTACCAGAGGCACAAATTTGAACGCTCACATAGAAAATGTAATTTCAATGTACCTGTACTTCTTAAAACGTTAATGTTTTACTGTTTAATAACTTATAGACTATAATTTATTATTTTTCCCTTGCACTCAGTGACCAAACCTATACACACACATATAGACACATACAAACATACACACAAGTATATGTATGTGTATATATATATATATATATATATATATATATATATATATATATATATATATATACACACACACACACACATACACATACATACATACATACACACATATATATAATTTGTGTGTGTGTATGTATGTGTATATATGATGTAGATAGGTATGTATGTATATATATATATATATGTGTATATGTATATATATATATGTGTATATATATGTATATATATATGTATGTATGTATGTATGTATGTATGTATGTATGTATGTATGTATGTGTGTGTGTGTGTGTGTGTGTGTGTGTGTATATATATGACAGCAGCAATCCAAGCTGTGAGAAAACAATAAAAGGAGGCATGTCAGACGTCAGGTGGTACATTTTCTGATGCAGCTGCGAAAACAACTTTGTGACGCTGGGACTCCAGCCAAATAAACAAAACAATTACTTTGACAATCATGTTACATTATTTTTAAAATGTTTCCTTTTCATTTTTCATAACTTCTTTAACACATGACATCGCTGTGAAAAGCTAGGTATTTTGCTATATATATATATATCACAGCACACTCATAACAGTGACAAAACAATTACATTGACAATCATGTTACATTATTTTCAAAATGTTTCCTTTTCTCTGTTCATTGCAAGTTTCTTCTTTAACACACTACTTCTCGCTGCATCAAGCGTGGTATATATATATATAGATAGATCATATATATATATATATATATATATATATATATATAGATAGATATGAGAACAACACTCATATCAATGACAAAACAATTACATTAACAACCATGTTACGTTATTTTTAAAATTTTTCCTTTTCTTTTTCGTACGTTCTTTAACACACTACTTCTCTGCTGCGAAGCGCGGGTATTCTGCTAGTAAACATATATACACATACATATACATACACACACATATATACACACAAATACATATATATATATATATATGCATACACACACATATATAAACATATATATACATATGCATACATATCTACATATACATATACATATACACTGTCGAGGATGCCAGGGGCCACGACCCTGCCGGGACGCCTTGAAGGACCGGAAGTGGGCGTGCACCCATCTGGGATCACGTGGGGGCTGCCTTCCTGGTTGCTTTAGGGGCCACGGGTGCAGGGCATGGAAGCCCCACCCTGTAGGATGCCGTGGTCACTGCCAGAAGGCGCCCCAATGCCTTGGGAACCCTGGACCCCGGTACTTCCGCCACACCAGGAAGTGCTGGGGGGAAGAGAAGCAGGGACACCCGGAGACACACACACACACACACACACACACACACACACATATATATATACATACACTTGTTGCTGGGGGTGGCAGAATCGTTAAAGGAAGAAAAATTAAAAACATTATTTGTACAAAATGTTAATTTATTTATCCATTCCTAAATAATGAAATGGGCAGGCTATTCCATATCAGTGCAATATGCTGTTTGTTAAAACGGATGACTCCCGCTCTTACGTGCAAGTCTGCGTGGATATTATGAACTATCGTATCTGTTCAAGTTCTATTTAAATTTTAAATAGAAGGAATTTTTATTTAGTAGACAGAAATATCTTTGGTAGGAATGTAAGTTAAATGTAGGCATCATTGCATACATTTTTCTTCACCAAACAAATGTAAAGAGTAAATTCACCTTACATTCCAACCAAAGATATTTGTGTCGACTAAATTAGGGGTGTCAAACTCAATTGCACAGGGGGCCAAAATCCAAAACACACTTTAGGTCGCGGGCCAAACAGGATAAACATTTATTGAAAACACTCTAAAACTAAACTTTTAAAACTTTTAAACTTTTAAAACTTTACTTTTTTTAACATAAATATGAATAAAAACAGACAGGAATATTATTCCGGAATAAATCAACTCAAACCTTAAATAACTTATAATATTTTGCTCTCCATAAAAATATATCCTGTCTAAATTATACAAGTTAGAAATAAAGTAAACGTTAAAAGAACAAACATTCAAATTTCTATACTCTTATGTAATTTTATATAAAAAATAAACTTAAATTTTAAATATCCCAAAAGATTTTGCTCTCCATAAAAAAATATCCTGTCTAAATTATACAAATTCAAATATGAACATGCTGCATAACAAAACCTGGAAATATAAATAAAATTTGTTCTTTTCAGCAATAACACATCAAATCATTCTGTTGTCTTTGCTCATATGTCATTTTATCAGAGCTGGACGCCTGGCATCATTTTTTGGTAACAAGTTCGTTTATGTTTGGTGTGAGGTTCTGTGATGTGGAGATTCTCAGGATGGACTGCAGGTGCTCATCAGTGAGGCGACTCCTGTGTGCTGTTTTGTTAGTCTTCATCACTGAGAAGAGTTTCTCACACAGATATGTGCTACCAAACATGCACAAGGTTTGAGCTGCATGTAGACGGAGCTGGAGCATTTCTGTGGGAATGGAGTGAAAAAACTGTGTGGGCCGTGCAGTATTGTACTTTGCCTTCAGTGTGCCATTACACTGCAGCTCAATCACCTCCATCTGAATCTGCACAGGTGTAGTTTCCACATCGACGGCAAATGGGTTGCGAAACAACTCAAAATTCTTTTTGTTCTTCAAAGTCACCAAAGCGTAACTCAGTGTGCAGTGCGCTCAGTTTATCAGCAAAGTGCGTATTTGGGAACACTGTTGTGCCGACTTGGTTCAACATTACTTGGCAACAGGGAAAGTGGGGCAAGTTGCACTGGTGCATTTGTGTCTCCCATAAAAGCAGCTTCACTTGAAATCACGTTGTGATTTTGCACGGGTAAAAACGTCTGCTGAAGTGTCAGATTCTTCTTTAACTCTTCTGCTTTCTGTATGTTCTGCATTGCATTCAGGTCTTTCAGGTTATCCTGATGTTTTGTGTCATAGTGTGGTCTTAGATTAAATTCTGTAATTACAGCCACATTAGCTCCACAAATGAGACACACGGGTTTACCGGCAATGTCAGCAAACATATACTCAGCCTCCCATCGGTTTTTAAGGGCTCTATTTTCAGAATCAACTTTTCTCTTCGGCATCGTGTGGGCTAGCTTCGCAATAACTTGCAGCATCATAAGCTAGAGTTGATAAACGCAGTAAGTGTTCGGCAAGGCAGCTGAAGCGCTGCATTATGGGATCTGTAGTTTATTGTGTTACCAGCGCATCATATCCCCAGGCCATTAATAACAATAATATATAAAATGATCTCGCGGATGTGGACCACGGGCCTTGAGTTTGACACATATGGACTAAATAGAACTTGAAAAGATATATTTTTTCGAATGTGATCGCGCAATTCAGATCGAGTTGACGTGCACTACATCGAGCCCGCATTTACACTGCTTTGTTTCCAAAGTAGCAGCACTCATGAATATGGTTGTATATATGTCACTCGCATGCTTCTTATTGTTTCACTGCCTTCTCAATTATATAATGCATGTTTTCTTCAGCGCCTTTTGGAGCGCTTCCTGGTTTTCTACGTACTGCATTAAAAGTCAGTTCACGTGATTACGTGGGAGGCGTGATGATGTCACACGAAACTCCGCCCCCCCATGGCCATCAAGCTCACCTCCATTACAGTAAATGGAGAAAAATACCTTCCAGTTATGACCATTACGCATAGAATTTCGAAATGAAAACTGCCCAACTTTTGTAAGTAAGCTGTAAGGAATGAGCCTGCCAAATTTCAGCCTTCTACCTACACGGGAAATTGGAGAATTAGTGATGAGTGAGTGAGTGAGTGAGTGAGGGCTTTGCCTTTTATTAGTATAGATATAGATTATTTAAATGAAGTTGAAGTTTTATCTGTATAATATAAACATATTTTGCTGTATTTCATCTTAAAAATGATATCATCATCATATGTAAATACACGCTTTATAAAGTGGTGCAGATTGTGCAATATTATAACTGTAATTATAAGCTCACAAGTTTACAGTGAGGTGATTGTACTAATAAGTACAAACAGTTCTACAAGGAACACTTGATGGACTAATTGATTGCGTTTATAGTTCTTGGGATGAAACTGTTTCTACATTTGTGAGGTCAGTACAGGAAAGGCTCTGACGTGTTTTCCGTTTGAGAGCAGGTCAAATAGGCAGCATGGCTGAGGCAGTGTGTGCTTGATGCTGTATACTGATAGTTCTCTTTCTGATCAGTTGCTGTAGATCTGTGATTCCACACTCAGATACATTGATATAAATACTTCGATTGGTGCAGTGAGAAACAGCAAGTTTAAGTTTTATACATCGCAATTTGAGCATGGAAACATTCTTATGCAACATTTTTGTGTGCACACACCGTTTATACATGAGACCCCAGGAGTTCCAGCCGGGGGATTGTGTCATGGTGTTGGTTCCCACCTCCCATTCTAAACTACTAGCCCATTGGCAGGGACCATAAGCTTTGCATGTTGAATAATTCAAACACAGAGGAGGAGGAAGAAAATTGGGTTAACTGGAACTGGATATTGTGTGGAACATGCCACTGACTATCAGTTTTGGCCGGAGTTAAGGAAATATTAGAGCTTGATGGTAATGAGAACGACGTGTATCAAGATCTGTTTTAGTATCCATAAGGCCTTGTGGTGTAATCTTTTAGGAGAACCCTCTTGTTATACACCACTCTGAATTTCTTCCTGAGTGGTCTGTTTTTTAAAGTGAAGCGTTTTTTATTTCTACGGATCTCCTTACCGTGAACCATTAACTCTTGATGAGGTGCTTCATTTGACATCACAAAATTCTGAACTAGATTGGTCAGTGTTTCGAGGTTTACAATTTTACCGGTTTCACGGTTAATGGTAATGCCTTTTACCTTTATACCTGTTTTGCCTTGTGCCATTTTATAACCATACGTCTTTGGACCACCGGATGCAAATTCTGTGATATAATCACCAGGATTTAGCTCACTGGTAAGATCTCCTAAATAGTCACCCAGAGGAGGATTGTACTGGCCATGTTGAGAAGAAAAAATAACCGAGTCAGTGTCGTGGTACAACACCCTTTCTCCCAGACTGTCCAGTAAATCGTACAACTCTAACCAGGCATAAGCCGTTGTGAAAGCAGCAATGACAACATTAACACTACCAGGTAGGGTGTACTTTTAATCGGCGTACTTCCACTGTATTTGAGCAATCTCATCACTGATAAATTCAAAATAAGAAACATTATGCTGTTTGGAGAAAATATATTGCAAGAATTCCTCACCATCCTTGACTAAGCTAGTAGTGAGATGGAGAGGCTTTTGCCCAAATTTACCCCAAAGAGAATTTAAAAACAACTTTGAAATCCGTCTCTTAGCTGGATTTACAGCGATGTTATCACAGTCCAATTGTATACCTTCCTTCTGATAATAATCTAAAATATACCTGTCTCTGGAAGCCTCATCTGTATACTAGGCAGGATAACCAGATGCCTCCTGCTTACCTTTTAGATGAAGCTTGATATAGTCTGAGAATAGTTCAGAAGTACTTCATGGTAATGCCAAATCTTGTGTACTTTTGAAACTTTATAACCTTTGTCAATGGCCTTTGCTATTTCCACACTACACCAAGTTCCAGCTAAAGCTCTCCTGTCCTCTGTTTAATGACAGTCCACCGTCTGAGATTCTTTCTCCGCGCAGGTGCAACAGAGGGTGAACATTAATTTCCCACAAAACCTGAGTGGCAGGACTGGAAAATTGAGACCACGTGGAGGCTGGACAGTGGCTTTAATTAAGCCAAAATACTGTCCGAGATCGCCAAACTGCTGAAAAATGGTGGTGGGGAGACCGATCTGGTACATTTTTGTTTTATTCACAAATGGGTACAAACTAGTGAAATCATAAAAGTGAATCTGCTCGGTGCCCACGGCCTTGTGGTACAATTTTATGGCTTTGGTACAGCCGCCGAACAATGAGTCCCTTGGGTTTATACGTTGAGGGAAATCACAGTATTTTAAGAAAGTTTGTAGCCCGAGGTCTTGTTTTTTCATCATCTCCCAAGAATGCTCCCAGAGCTCTCGCACATTTAGATTAAATTTTGTCCTAAGTATTTCCAATTTCCGCATAAACATTTGGTACATAACCTCACAAGACATGCTGGTTAAAGGATGGGTACTGTTTAAATCATAACATTCTGGACAGCCGTGATAAAAGCAGCCAGCAAATTCAAAGGCGGTCGGAATACCTTTAACTCTGGCATAGCCGTGAAGAAAAAAGGAACCCTTCTTTACTTCTTTACTTAAAAGTTTTCTTTTTCACAGAGATACAATAACCATTGAATAGATGCATTTGAATAGTTTTTCTGACTACTAATGTAATGGTCAGAAGGAATTATACCGATAGATTTTGGAGGCATACAGTTTTGCCAGTACATGGCCATACATAAAGAGGCTAGGGTCATACATTGAAATGGGTCAATATTGCCAATTTTGATGACCTTGTCTCTGAATTTGATATATGCGGTTCTAAGAATTTCAACGTCATTTTTAAAATAAAAAGCCATCTCCTTTTTAAAATTAAAAACGCCATGTTTGACACTCTAATACCAGTTAAAAAATTCTTATTTTTCTTTTGTCATCATGCTCTGGACACCGTAATATTCAGGCTCAGGGTAGGGGTCGATATAATTCTGGTTTTCAATCTTATTGAAGAAATGGGGAAATACCCTTTTTCAGCTTCAAAACCCATGGCTTTAGGCATGGCACTCAATTTCATTGTTAAAAAGTTCAAAGAATCTATAAAATGTAATTGATAACCATCATCTATGAAACACATAAATTTATTTCCTTGAGTGGTAACACGGGGGTTCACACCATTTTCAACCAAATAACTTCATTAAAAAGTACCCATCGTAACATGATGTACAGTACAGCCTTGATACATGAGACGACGGTATCTGGCAAAAAACTGGTGTACACAATCATCACCTGCCCAGAACCAGGATTTCCCCCGCAGGAACTTACAGTATACATAATTTGGGATATGCACACCCGTTTCTTGCCGACTTTCAAAATCATAAAACATGTATTTCTCACAACGATCCCCAGACTTCAAGGTTTCTAGAAAGCAATGATGGCTTTCTGCATCATTTTCAATTTTTGCTTTACAAACACGGCATTCCTTGGGCCAACATTTATGGGGTTTTGAGACGGCATTCTATGTAAGTTCTGTAACAGAGGGGACACATTTTGGCAGTGTCGCAGGCCGCTTCCATGTCATTGGTCTTGTCATTAAATTTAGGAATCGTATGCTGAATAAAACAAAATTGGGACTGACAGTAACGGTTGCATTCAGCACACCTCATAAGCTCTTCAGGGACCGGTCTGCAATCAGGTGAGAAACAGACATGCAGTGGCCTTCACAGCGATGGCTAAGGATTGAATGGTAGCTTGTGTAACAGTAGTCACACAAGTATTTCACACCCAGAAATCCCTTTAAATTCAAAATGCCGTAGTAATGGTTGTCGTGCAAAAACATAAAATATGTTTTAGGATTTCTATCGCGGGAGCTTTCAAATTTTAAAAAGTTTTCATTTGTTGGGCATCTGTACCAGACAACAATTTTAACATCCAGCAAGTTTTCAAATTTATGAACGTCCGCAAAGGACACTTTTTCGTGCTCAGATAATCCAGCCCTGCTCTGAAGGTTGTACGCTTCATACATGAATAACCGGATTTTGTCTGTACCAGTCTTCCATTAGGGTAAGGAGACAAAAGGCAAAACAGAGCCGATTCCCATAATTATATGAAATAATTAAATGCCTCATTTTCTTTCTGACTATTGCATGATTGAGTAGAGCGGCTGCCTTGTGAGCCGCCACTAGGTGACCGAACAATCTGTATGACTAGCATCAGAAACTCATCGGCTAATACACTCGAGTGACTCTGTTGAAGAAAATCGTCTACATTAATATTAGAGCCAGTCATCTGTATAAAAAAAAACCAAAAAGGTAAGGAATCAGCACACAATTCTAACTGTACAACATATTGCGGATTTAAAGTACCTGAAAAACTATCCAGAATTCTTTGCAACGTCTCATGAATACTGTTAAACACATCCTCATAAGACTCTAGTTCATAGGCATCAACAAACTTTCTGTATGATTAAATGGGAGTCTGTTGATCTGCTGAAAAATGCTCCAATCGTCATCACTAGAGACATCAGAGGGGCCAGCCACGACTGTTACGCCCGAAGTAGAAGAGGTTGAGGGTTTACATACCACAGAACCACCGGACATAACTGAGGAGGTTGGAAGGGGTAGCCACAAATGGCTGTGAAATAGGGGCTGAGGAATCAGTAACTGAAACAGGGGTTAAGACTGAAGCAGAGGGGGCTGAGGGGCATACTGAAGCAGAGGTGCCAGAGGGGTTAGCTATATATGGGGATACTGAAACAGAAGTGTTGGCTGCAGGGGCTGAAGCAGAGGTGCCAGAGGGGCTAGCTACAGATCGGGAGACTGAAACAGAAGTGTTAGCTATAGGGACTGAAGCAGAGGTGCCAGAATGGATAGCTATAGGGACTGGAACAGAGGGGGCAGAGGAGACGGGGACTGAAGATACAATGACTGGAGCAGAGGTCGCCATGACTGAAAGTACAAAAGGTATAACTGGAACGGATGTGACCAAAGGGGTTGCTGTGACTGGTGTAACCATACTCTGAGAGACAACAGCATTCTGGGTGGTTGGACCAAAAGGCTGGGCATTTATTAAACCGTGACCAGTTTGAGCATTCACATTTTCATTCAAAGGCCCCTGAAACCTTTCTAACAAGTTATTTAATGTCTGCATTTTATCGTGGGTGGCTACTGGACACAGGGTTTCTAATAGGCTGTCCAGCCGGTCAAAGTCAATGGGAGTGGTAAACAGGTGAAGGAACTCTCATGGCAGCTATTATATTATTCATTTGTATCATGTTTTGATTTTGCCAATTAATATATTCAAATTCATTAAAATGTTGGAGAGGAGGAGTAGGCATTTTTGGGGGTCGAATACAGTAACTAAGTTCATTCACCATATCTTGTAATAACCCAGCATTTTAAGAACCGCTCCCAGTATCCAAGTCCTCACTTGCACGCCTTTTCCCGCTTTTACCATCGCTGCTCATATTGCCTGACATTATTTGGGGAACAAGTTTTCTAAAATAGCGTACAATAAAATAACCTTTTCACGTAAATCTGGAGAAATGTGTAAAAGTTCCGGTAATGTTCTTTGAAAATCCAACAGCTCTCATTCAATTTCAGCCTTTAGCTCAGCAGCCTCAGCCCCGGAATCAATTCTTCGCTAACTATCTGGGTGAGAAGTCCAGGGGCCTCATGTATAAACGGTGCGTACGCACAGAAATGTTGCGTAAGAACTTTTCCACGTTCAAATCGCGATGTATAAAACCTACACTTGGCGTAAAGCCACACACTTTTCCACGGTACCTCATGCCTTGTCGTACGCAAGTTCTCCGCTCGGTTTTGCGAACTGGCGGCACCCAGCGTCAAAGCAATGGTACTGTTCTTGTGTGATTACTCATTATTTTCATGACGCGGCTTTATAAATACTAACTAACTAACCGCATATTGTTTATTAGTGTAATGCATCTGATTGTAATTAACTCGTAACAATATAATGGTTCAGGGAACAGCCATAGTATTCCAAATACCATAACTGCTTTTGCTTTAGCGTTGTTACTCTCACTTCTCCTTCTTCTCCTTCTTCTCCTTCTTCTCCTTCTTCTTTCAGCTCCTCCCGTTAGGAGTTGCCACAGCGGATCATCTTTTTCCATATTACTCTCACTGCAGGACTCAGAGTATTTATATCACTGTATCTGAGTGTGAATCACAGCAGCAGCTAATCGGAAAGAGAATTATCAGTATACAGCTTCAAGGACACGTTGTCTCAGCCACAGCAAAACATTTTAAAGCCTTTCCTGTACGGACTTCGCGGTTCAGAAACAGTTTCATCCCAAGAACTTTAAATGCACTCAATCAATTGCTCCTTGTAGAACGGTTTGTACTTATAAGTACAATCACCCCACTGTAAACTTGCACTACAGTTATAATATCTCACAACCTGAGCCACTTTATAAAGCGCGTATTTACATATGATGACGATATCATTTTTAAGGTGAAATGCAGCAAAATATGTTTGTTAAATTATACACATAAAACTTTAACTTCATTTAAATAATCTATATTCTTCACTGGGAGTGTCGTGAAGGATAGAATAATTAAACATGTACTACAAAGATATTTCAATGTTCTTTAAACGTTTTGAAGAATCGGCGCTAAGCTTACAGATGGCTTAACGTCTATTACAGAGCTGATTGTATGGCGATCGGTTACTTGGGGAAAGAAAAGCACTGACTGCAGTGACGGCTACGCCAATATATATTGAATATAACACAGAAAGAGAAAATAACAACACAGCTAAAAACACAGCGAACAAATTTGGACAATAAATTATTTCAACGAAGTGAAACACATGTTTAATAACGTGCTTTAACTCCTATCATCATGAAAATGACATCACGTATACATCTCAGTATTTTAGTTATTCAGAGAGCTGTAATATCATGAATGTAATGGACTCTGTGTCCAGTTGGAGGAAGAGAGCCGGTTTAAGAAGCAAGTAGTGATTCACACACATAGAGCACATACGAGTAGAAGATCAAATACAAAACAAAGCATTTAACGTGCTACTTTAATTACGATGTGATTTGAGAAACTGGTTAATTAAACGATTTTAAGATGAAGTTTATAATGTTCTACTAAATGACAAAATAAACTATGTGATTAAAGTGGAAATGTCAAGATTGAAGTTGACATTTCGTGCTTTTTCCCCACCGTGTGCCTTTTTTCTCTGTACCCTAATAAACATTCATATGACACTCAGACAGTGGGCTTACAACTCTTCTTTTCACGGCAACTTTGATATGTGACTTCTTTTTTATTTCCGGCACTGTGCGATTTTGTGAATATGAGCTTTCAAGTTTCTCCAACACACTATGTCACTCAATCAACTTCATTTTGTTGATTATACCACGGTTTATTTGAACAAATAGTATGTTTTTCCTTTGCCTCCACTTGGTATTCGCTGAAATTCTTATATTTTCCCTGTGCTTTTCCCATTGTCTTTTCACAGAAGGATGCGCTTAAGGGCGATTTATATTGATTTGCATATTCAAATAGGCGTAATTCTGGGAGGATTTGGGGCGTTACATAATGCGCGTACACGAGCGTTAGTTTTCACGCTGATCGGGATTTATGTAACGGAAGAATGTGGAAGTTGGAGTACGCACAGATTCCTGCATCTGGATTTTTCTGTGTGTAAGCACAATTTCGGCTTTTGTGCTTACGCCATGTTATAGTGCGAGTTCTACGCACGCCATTATACATGAGGCCCCAGGTGATGATACAAACGGCGGTAAATCCCCAAGTATCTGATTCAGTAATCCTGGCAACGTGGGTTCTGAAAAATGAACAAACAAACAAGACTACGTTTTCTTTAAAAAAAATAAACATTTGCGGCGCACTTGCACAATTAGTTCAACTTACCAGGCTACGTGAAAGAGATGTTCAATAATAGACTGTCCAAGGGCCTTGCACCGATTCTAGAGGCTGACTGGAACCTTCGGAAGAATAACCACTCTTCGGAAGCATTGAGTTTTCTGTTAAAAATGATATATTCAACTCCCAACACCTTATTTTCCAAACACACGATTCCGCCAGTGAAAGTAGTTCTTACGGGACTCTGGGGACTCTTTAGTTTTTTTCTGAGGCAGGATTTTTAGTCTCAAAAAGACAATCTGTGGTGGCCATCAATTCTTCCAATTGTGTGCTTGTCAGATGTAAAGAAGAATACAGGTCAGCTTCCGATTCTTCTACAATTAAAATATAAAGGACATTTACATTAAAAGTAAACAGTCTGAATGTACTGAAAGACATTTCCATTAAAAGTATTAAATCTATGCGGTCTCATAAACAACATTTCCAAATTAAAAATACGGCCGAAAGAAGAACTGACTCACTTTTTGAGCAACCAACGGGTCAGAAACTGTAACCCTCTGAAAATAAGAAAATTACTTCATTAATAATCTCTGAGTGTAACAACTAGGGACAGTTTTTTCATTTAAAAATCTGAAAACCTACCTCCGGGTGAGAGGTGGCTTGGAGATTGCTCTTTGTCGCTGGAACTATCTGATTTATGAAAGACAACCATTTCATCAGTTTGAAGAGAGACGTTTGTTAACGGCATATATTTTGATAATCTACATTTACCAACAATCGCAAAAGTATTTTTTCCATTGTCGCCCATTGCGGAAGAAAAAGCGAAAACGCCTACCTTTTGGAAAGATCACTGAAGCAGTTGTAAGCTGCAAAAAGTTTGCGTGTCGACAGTTGTAACAAAGAACTTTTTATGCTGCCAGTCTTGCTGTCATAGCTTTGGAAGGGCAGAGCGTCAAAGTCAAACGTTTGGGAGAAAGCTCATTGGTTTGAAAATTAGCTTCATTTGGTTTACCGAGAGATCATCGTGGTATATGCCGACGTTTTATGCATGAATCCATTTCTTAGATTGCCACGTGTATTTTAAAGTTGATATAAATGTGAAATGAAGTCTATTTTAACATTTACCCAAGGCTAAAATTCAGCATCGGAATATAAACAGATGCACCCATTGATCGTTGTGCTGAACGCTGAAGTCTTTAAAGTTTATGTAAAAAAGTATTTTAACATTTAACTGATTATCGCGTTTAAGTACGCACAGAGCTAGGGACCTAATTTGAACGGGTTGACGGCATTTTTACCAAGTGCTGAAAAACGGGCTAAGGATTTTATTAGTAAAAACAAATTTAAGACTTGTCTTATGTAGCAAATCAGAAGGAGTGTATCTTTTAACCTTAAAGCGCCACTGCATGGGGGCTTGATGTGCTTTGGACGTGCTCTGTCTCTGGGTATGTCAGAGGACTGGGACTGCGTGAAGTGGGTTTTAGCCTCACCTGGGGAGGCAAAAAGGGAGGGTGGGGGGTTAAGGGGGGAAGAGAAAGAGAGCAGGCTTGATCTATATCTAATCTATCGTCTCAATCTTTATAATTATAACTATCAACGTAATAATAAGCTGCATGGCAACAACTCTTGGGGGAATAGGAAATTAAAACCTAAACTATCTCACTTCCAGTTAAGACTATAAATGACATCAAAAACTCAGAATCAGTGTCTCCATGATGGGACAGTTAACTTCGTAAGCTGGAATGTTAAAGGCCTGAATCACGAATTAAAGAGAAAGAAAGTACTTGCTCACCTAACAGGTCTAAATGCTAAAATAGTATTTTTACAGGAAACCCACTTACTAAGTAAGGATCAGTTCCGGCTGCAAAAAGACTGGACTGGCCAAATGTTCCATTCTAGTTTTACAAAGAAAACTAGAGGGGTGGGAATTCTCATACATAGAACAGTACCATTTGTAGCATCAGATGTAGTATTGGATCCTGAAGGGAGATATGTGATGGTCATGGGAGACTTATCTAACTGTAAAATGATTTTGATAAATGTTTATGCACCTAATGTTGATGATAAGGAATTTATACAAAATTTATTTGCATCCATTCCCAATCTGAACACTCATAAACTTATAATGGCTGGGGACTTTAATTGTGTTCTAAATCCACTTTTAGATAAGACTTCCTCCACAGGGGAACGCAACTAACACCGCAAAGATAATTACAAAGTTTATAACTGATCACAACTTATCAGATCCCTGGAGGTTTTTAAACCCAAATTCAAGAACATATTCTTTCTACTCACCAGTACATCATTGCTACTCAAGGATTGATTACTTCTTTATAGATAATAACTTCTTGCCTAAGATTAAATCTTGTAAATACGATGCTATTGTTATTTCAGACCATGCTCCGATGATCTTGGAGCTGAAATTACTAAGCCCCATACACTCACCCCAGATGGCCTCAATCCGCTTCTATTAGCTGACGAGAATTGTACTGAATTTATATCCAAACAAATTGAATTCTTTCTAGAGACAAATACATCCCCTGAGATCTCTGCAGGAATACTCTGGGAAACTCTTAAGGCCTTCTTAAGAGGACAGATTATCTCATATCTTTCCCACAGAAATAAATCCGAGCGAAGAAAGTAGCAGAGATAAAAGCGAAATTACTAAAATAGATGAAGAACATGCCAGACTACCAAGCGAGACTCTACATAAGAGGAGGCAGGCTCTACATTCAGAATTAAACCTCTTGACAACTAAAGAAACCGAACAACTAATTTACAAATCCAGACATCATTATTATGAACATGGAGAGAAAGCTAATAAGCTTTTAGCGCAACAAATTCACAAGCAAGAAGTGCGCAACGCAATCTCGGTAATTACTAACACGAATGGAGATAAAATCATCGAACACAAAAATATAATGTACACTTTTAGAGACTACTATAAATCCCTATATACTACTGAGTTTAAAGAAGACAATATACAATCTAATGCATTTCTGGATAAATTACAGATACCACAAATTGACGCTTTTAGTGTGGAGGAACTCGATAAACCTCTGTCATTATCAGAATTACTGGATGCTATAAAGTCACTCCAAGGTGGAAAAGCAGCAGGCCCTGACAGCTACCCTGCAGAGTTTTACAAGAAATTCTCCGCTCAGCTAGCTCCCTCCTATTAGCAACATTTACAGAAGCCAGAGATAACCAATCTCTTCCACAAACCTTTCGCCAAGCACTAATCACTGTCTTTCCAAAACAAAATAAGGACTTATTACAATGTGCATCATACAGACCAATTTCACTTCTGAATAACGACGTTAAAATACTCTCTAAAATCATAGCTAGAAGGATGGAGAAAGTGCTCCCCTCAGTAATATCACAAGACCAAACTGGATTTATTAGGGGCCGACACTTATCTTCAAATCTTCGACGCCTGTTTAATGTAATATACTCACCAACTAAATCAAACACCCCAGAAATATTATTATCATTGGATGCAGAAAAAGCATTCGACATGATTGAATGGAAATACCTTTTTACTATTTTGGAGAAGTTTGGGTTTGGCCCAACATTTGTGCATGGATTAAATTACTGTATACTAACCCAGAAGCTTCAGTTTGCATCAATAACATTTGCTCAGACTACTTTAAACTAGAACGTGGCACAAGACAAGGATGCCCTTTGTCACCACTGCTGTTTGCAATTGCCATTGAACCACTGGCAATACATTGTCGAAATACTGATCAGATAAAGGGGATTAGCAGAGAAGGACTGGAACAGAAAATCTCATTATATGCAGATGACATGGTACTGTATATATCGGACCCAGAAAATTCTGTGCCTGCAGTCTTAGCAGCACTCACAGAATTTCAAAAGCTCTCTGGTCTCAGAATTAATCTGAATAAAAGTGTACTCTTTCCGTGAATTCAAGCATATAATATTAGATTAGACACCCTTCCTTTTATCATTGCAGAACAGTTTAAATACCTCGGGGTAAACATCACAAGTAAACATAAAGCTCTTTATCAACAAAATTTTCGTCTGCATGGAAAAAATTAAACAAGACTTGCATAGATGGTCAACCCTTCATCTCACACTAGCTGGAAGAATTAACACTGTTAAGATGAATATTCTTCCTAAGCTCCTTTTTATTTCAAAACATACCAATATACATTAATAAATCGTTCTTTAAGCAATTAGATTCAACAATAACCTCATTTATTTGGAATTCTAAACATCCACGCATCAAAAGAGCGACCCTACAAAGACAAAAGGCAGAAGGTGGCATGGCTCTACCTAACTTCCAGTTTTATTACTGGGCGCAAATATACAGTCGATAAGAACCTGGACACAAATAGAAGAACATACACAGGCATGGACCGCAATAGAAGTAAAATCCTGCAGTACTTCTTTGTATTCCTTGCTTGTGCTCCAATAAACACACGTTATCGGCAATACACTAATAACCCAATTGTGCTCCACTCACTTAGAATCTGGAACCAATGTAGAAAGCATTTTAAGACGGAGAAGCTTCTTTCTGTGGCACCCTGCAAAAGAACCACCTCTTTCAACCCTCACAAACATATGCAGTTTTAATATCTGAAAAAATTTGGAATTAACTTGCTTAGAGATCTTTATATAGACAACGTCTTTGCATCCTATGAACAATTACATTCCAAATTTAACATTCCAGCTACAAATTTCTTTCACTATCTTCAAATCAGGAACTTTGTTAAACAGAACCTTCCAGATTTTCCTCATCTTGCACCCTCATCCACGCTGGAAAAATTATTGCTCAATTTCAAGGAGTTAGACTCCATCTCTACAATATATAAAATCCTTTTACAATCCCTTCCTTTCAAAGATCCAAGAGGACACTGGGAAAATGACCTCTCAATTAATATATCAGAAAAGGAGTGGAAAGTAGCAATGCAGAGAATTCACTCAAGCTCCATATGCAAAGCATACAATTATACAACTCAAAATTATATATCGAGCACATCTGTCTCACTAAAACTCTCAAAATGTTTCCAGGGCATGATCCAACCTGCGAACGTTGCAACCAAGCCCCAGCCTCACTAGGTCACATGTTCTGGGCCTGCACCAAATTAACATTATTCTGGACAAAAATTTTAATTACCTCTCAGACAGTCTTGGACTCACAATCCCTCCTAACCCATTAACAGCTGTGTTTGGGGTTCTTCCAGAGGGTCTTAAGGTGGAGAAAGACAAACAAATTGTGATTGCATTCACTACACTGTTGGCACGCAGACTTATTCTGATAAACTGGAAGAACCCAAACTCTCCTCTTTAAGTCAGTGGGAAACTGATGTGTTATATTATTTAAAATTGGAAAAATCAAATACTCAGTTAGAGGATCTGTGCAGACTTTTTCAAAACATGGCAGGATCTAATCAGTAATATTTTGAAATGATTTATAAAGCACAGAGAATTTGTTGATTTAGGTATTTTTAAAGCCTTAAATTTTACACCTTTGGCTTGCTCTCTCTCTCAAGGGTGGGGATCGATCTGTTCTTAGCATAATTCTTTTTTTTGTAAAACTTGATTGCTATGTATTGATTGTAATAAAATTAAAAAAAAAAAAAAAAGAAGGAGTGTATGCTTTCTTAATTGCTTTGATTCATGGTGAGAATAAGTATTTACATTAAAATCTTATGATTTAAAAAATAAAACACGTTCAAATTAGATTAAGTACGCCGGGGGCTCATTATGAAAACAGAAAAGTAGTTAAAACAGTGTAACGAACCATGGTCTGAACGATCGTACTGTTAAAACAGATTTTAATCTAGGGTATACACAGTGGGATACATTCGACTTGGCGACTTCCTATGGGGATGCAACGTCTGTGAATCTTATTGCTAAGGCTAAAAGCAGTAGGTAAGTGTTTTAAGCGTTAAGAATTTTCTTAATTGTTTAGGTTAATAATGTGTCTTATGCCGAGGGCTCATCATGAAAACAAAAAGGTAATTAAAACAAATTGTAATGAACCATGGTCTGAACGATCATATTGTTAAAACAGATTTGGCGTCTTCCTATGGGGAGGTTATTGATTGCTAAGACTACAACGGCAGCTACGTTTTTAGTGTTAAGAGTTGTCTTATTGAACATATTTTCTTAATTGTTTTGAATCGGTGAAATTTAGAAAGATGCGCACAGGCATGGGAAGTGAATATAAGAGTAACATTAGAGTATATTTCACTTAATTTTAATTTCTTAATGTAGTGTTTATAAAATGAAGCCATGTGTCATAAATTTCGTAATTTATAAAGCATTTGTCCATAAATTATATTTTCATATTTCATATTTTTGTCAATCATATTTTCGGGGTGGGGCTTAAGGTCATCAATCATCCCTTTGACAGTTTGACAGTTCCTTTCTGATAGTACTACAACTAATGTACATGTACTAAATGAGAATAATTCCATGCCAGACGAGGAGGTGGCGGAGTACAGTAACTTTCTCTCACTTCTCTACAAACCAGTTACAGGAAATTCCACCTGGCCCAGATAACAACATTTCCAGTTCCACCTTCACTGATGATGTCACTTCCGGTTTCTGGCCCAAATGATGACATCACTGCCTCCTATCTCTTTTAAAGCTGCCATCTTTGCGCCAGCAAATCAGTTCTGTTGTGGACTCTAACCTGTACTACCACTATTCAACCAATTTTGCAGCCAGGAAAACAATATAAGGGTGGCTGCCCCAAACTAATTTTGTGTCTTTTTGTCAAGTATGTGACAACTGGCATAGTTGGCAGGATGATGGACTTCCTGAAGAACCTGGAGAAGAACCTGACATATATCCAGATGGGAAAGTACCATTACCAAGTTTCTGGATGGGGAGTTTGTCCCGTGGTTCGGAAAAACCCAGTGCATGCTCTGCTCCCAGTACACATAACCAGGCAAATTAAGCAACACAGGGAGTATTTAGGAGGGGCTCACAGGATTCTGCTGGTTCAGATGGGGGAAGCAAAGGGGGCTTATTATACTCTCTCTAATAAGCGTGCCCTGCTCCCCACCAAGGCAGAGCCCTTGGCTTAATATAGGGGTGCCCCAGACCAGCAGATGAGAAAAATAAAACTCTGGAGGTTTGACCCAGAGCGGTCAACCCACAAACCGGGTTTCTCCCTGTGGGTGAAATTAGGGCACTGGCTAAGACCAGAAAAAAACAATGCCATACAAATAGTGGATACCTGCTCCTAAATAGCCTTCCAGAGTACTTCACCCAGCCAGTCTGGGGACAATAGTTTCACAACATGGCAGTGCTCATAGAGCTGACAGAAAAAGCTAGGATGGCCTTGCAATCTGGGAGGGCAAAACAGTCCCTTAGTCAAACCCAGATGAATTATGCCCCAACAAATTGGCCTCACTGCTACAAACCAGAGCCTGTGCCAAAGTCCCAGAATCAGTGGACACGCAACCCAATCAGGGACGAGGAGGAATGCAGATGAAAGGGGAGTGAGGGGTGGTGTGCTCTAATCCCCTGGCAATTCTGAATACAAGAGTGGTGATCGTAAAAGGATTTAAAACCGAGGCCTTATTCTACTCCAGCAGCAATATTTCCATTATTGCCCTCCGATATGTGCTACCGTAACAGTAGCTAAAAATTAAGACCAGTCTAACTTGCATCCATGGAGAAACCCGCTGGTACAGGTCCACTACCTGTGTCATCAGTTGCAAAAAAATGCTAAAAAAGTTAACCATAGCAGTTCTTCCATATCCACCATTCCTAGTGATACTGGGGCGGTTCCGGTCTAAAATTAAAAGCAGTTGGACACCTTCCACTCCTAAGTCAAGTTTGGGCCTAATTATAAACAGAGATGATCCGTCTCAAGCTGCCTCCACAGTGTGTAACCAGCCAACGGAGAGAGAAGATGAGGCCACCCATGTGACATGGCAATTCCCAAGCCATCGTGGGCAGAAACATCATCAACCAATGCTGCGGTGGAACGGAAGGAAACCACACCCCTTGAGGTCGGTCCTGACCCTCTGTCCATGTTGCAGTATCAGTTTAGAAAGTCACTGGCTTCTTTTAAAAGGGAACAGTAGAATGATGATCCCCTTAAATTTGTGAAAAATGCAGTCATTTTTGTCAATGGGCAACGCACTCATCAGCACATGGCACAGGGTCCTCGTTTTGTTTTAGAAAACTACCTTTTGTATCGGGTAGTAGAGCATGAGGGGGAGGTGCGGAAGTTCCTTCTAATACCATGGACTTTCGGCGGCAGGTTTGTGAATTAGCGCACGCCCACCTCCTAGGAGGCCATTTTGACACCGAAAAAACTTTGGAGAAGATTAAGCTTCGATTTTATTAGCCGGAAATTAATGAAGAGGTTTGTTGCTTTTGCACGTCTTGCCTAGTGTGTCAATTGCGATAAATTCCTAGGTGGGGCTGAACTCCTCTCATTCCCACTCCCCTGTTTGATGCCCCATTTGAAAGGATTGGGGTGGACTTAGTGGAACCCCTGGAACCCTCAGCTAGTGGACATAAATATATTTTAGTCCTAGTAGATTATGCAACCCGATATCCCGAAGCTATTCCACTGTGCTCAGCCACACTTAAACCCATCGCACAGGAATTGATAAAGATCTTTGTGTGAATCGGTATCCCTAAGGAAGTCCTTACGGACCAAAGGGTGCCTTTCACCTCAGGAGAAATTCAGGGAAATGGCCAAATTACTTAAAATAAAGCACCTGTAGCATCCTCAAACTGATGGTCTAGTGGAGAGGTTTAATTAGACTCTCGAACAAATGCTTCACAAGGTGGTCATTGAGGATAGTAGGAACTGGGATCAGCTCTTCCCCCTAGTCTTTTATACATATCGGTAAGTCCCACAAGCCTCTATGGGTTTCTCACCTTTTGAATTATTGTATGGAAGACAACCCTGGGGCATATTGGATTTTTTAAAAGAAGGAAGGGAAGAAGAGGTTCTTCCCTCTACAAACATAGTAGAGTATATCACACAATTCCGTGATAGATTTGGGAAAATTTGTCCCCTGCTTAAAAGTCATATGGAAGAGGTGCAAGCAGCACAGGCCCAATATTATGACTGAGGCATGACTCTCTAGGAATTCCACCTGGGAGATTGAGTCATGGTTATTGTTCAAACCTCCCATTCTAAGGTACTAGCCTACTGGCAAGGTCCATATAAAGTTAATGAGAGGAAAGGATTTGTCGACTATTTGGTGAAACAACCCAATTGTCAGCCGAGCGAGCGGGTATATCATGTAAATCCAATAAAACTATGGAAGGATAATATTGTTGAGGCGGCTGACCGGAGCTGTGGCCGCAAGGTGGTCGGTGCCTGCCGTGGCGGTAATCCCCAAACCCGTTGGTGGACACCGGCGTTGAGGGATGCCGTCAAGCTGAAGAAGGAGTCCTATAGGACTTTTTTGTCCTGTGGGTCTCTGGAGGCAGCTGATAGGTACCGGCAGGCCAAGCGGAATGCGGCTTCGGTTGTTGCTGAGACAAAAACTCAGGCGTGGGATGAGTTTGGAAGGCCATGGAGAACGACTTTCGGACGGCTTTGAGGAGATTCTGGTCCACCGTCCGGCGTCTCAGGAGGGGGAAGCAGTGCAGTGTCAACACCGTATATGGTGGGGATGGTGCGCTGCTGACCTCGACTCGACTGTGGGTCAGGTACTCAAGCGTCCAATGGGTCTGGGGACTCTGGGGAGTACTCTGGGTCTAAAAGACCTCCTCAATCCCACTAACATGCCTTCCAATGAGGAAGCAGATCCTGGGGACTCTGAGGTGGGCTCTTCCATCTCTGGGTCTAAAGTCACCGAGGTGGTCAAAAAACTCCTTGGTGGCAGGGCCCCGGGGGTGGATGAGATACGCCCGGAGTTCCTTAAGGCTCTGGATGTTGTAGGACTGTCTTGGTTGACACGTCTCTGCAACATCGCATGGACATCGGGAACAGTGCCTCTGGATTGGCAGACCGGGGTGGTGGTCCCCCACTTTAAAAAGGGGGACCAGAGGGTGTGTTCCAACTACAGAGGGATCACACTCCTCAGCCTCCCTGGAAAAGTCTATTCGTGGGTTCTGGAGAGGAGGGTCCGTCAGATAGTCGAACCTTGGATTCAGGAGGAACAGTGTGGTTTTCGTCCTGGTCGCGGAACAGTGGACCAGCTCTTCACCCTTAGCAGAGTCCTGGAGGGTGCATGGGAGTTTGCCCAACCAGTCTACATGTGTTTTGTGGACTTGGAAAAGGCGTTCGACCGTGTCCCTCGGGGAATCCTGTGGGGGGTGCTCCGGGAGTATGGGGTACCGGACCCCCTGATAAGGGCTGTTCGGTCCCTGTACAACCGGTGTCAGAGCTTGGTCCGCATTGCCGGCAGTAAGTCAAGCCCGTTTCCAGTGAGAGTTGGACTCCGCCAGGGCTGCCCTTTGTCACTGATTCTGTTCATAACTTTTATGGACAGAATTTCTAGGCGCAACCAGGGTGTTGAAGGGGTCCGGTTTGGTGGACTAAGGATTGGGTCACTGCTTTTTGCAGATGATGTCCTGTTTGCTTCATCAGGCCGTGATCTTCAGCTCTCTCTGGATCGGTTCGCAGCTGAGTGTGAAGCGGCTGGGATGAGAATCAGCACCTCCAAATCCAAGACCAGGGTCCTCAGTCGGAAAAGGGTGGAGTGCCCTCTCAGGGTTGGGGGAGAGATCCTGCCCCAAGTGGAGGAGTTCAATTATCTCGGGGTCTTGTTCACGAGTGAGGGAAGAATGGAGCGTGAGATTGACAGGCGGATCGGTGCGGCATCCTCACCACTGTCGTGGTGAAAAAGGAGCTGAGCCGTAAGGCAAAACTCTCAATTTACCAGTCGATCTACGCTCCTACCCTCACCTATGGTCATGAGCTATGGGTAGTGACCGAAAGAACGAGATCGCGAATACAAGCGGCTGAAATGAGTTTCCTCCGCAGGGTGTCTGGGCTTTCCCTTAAAGATAGGGTGAAAAGCTCAGTCATCCGGGAGGGGCTCAGAGTAGAGCCACTGCTCCTCCGCATTGAGAGGAGTCAGATGAGGTGGCTCGGGCATCTGATCAGGATGCCTCCTGGACGCCTCCCTGGTGAGGTGTTCCGTGCACGTCCAACCGGGAGGAGGCCCCGGGGAAGACCCAGGACACACTGGAGGGACTATGTCTCCCGGCTGGCCTGGGAACGCCTTGGGATTCTCCCGGAAGAGCTGGAAGAAGTGGCCGGGGGGAGGGAAGTCTGGGCCTCTCTGCTTAAGCTGCTGCCCCTGCGACCCGACCTCGGAGGATGGATGGATGGATGGAAGGATAGGGATCCAGATCCCTCCTCTGGTCAGCTCCGCTCACATTTTGCTCACAACAATAATCTTAATTTTGGTGCAGATTTAAGTTCCAAACAGAGGAGTGAGCTGGAGTGAACTGACTTAATAATCTTCACAAGCTTGAACGTATGCTATAATGTCCTTATTCATTTGTGGCCATCAAAAATAACATCTTAACTTTCCTGGATTTAGGAAATCCCTGCAAATAAACAGCCATTGTTCCAAAACAATATTTCATTTGTTAGTGGAATAGGGACAAAGTCTATATTTTTAGGTACAGAGTCTGGTAGAGGATGTTCTATATTTAATAGTCTAAAAAGAACATTAGAAGCATTTTGACAAGAACAAGCCATTGACCTCAACAAAACTCAATAATCCTATCCAATCCATCTAATTTCTCCCAAATAATATCAAGCTGAGTTTTGAAGTTTTCTAAACCAAGGTTGTTATAGTTTTGCCTTTTTATATTAGTTTTTATTTCTATATTTTTCTGACCTTACTTGGAAATTCAGTTTAGTTTTAGTTTTCCTTCATCATGTATTTTTAGTTTAAGTTTAGTTTTTATTTTACAAAGACATTTATATTTTATTTTTATATACATTAGTTTCAGTTTTAGTTTTAATAATTATAGTATGGTTAAAGAGCTACTATGGAGTTTAGTTTTTGTGTCACAATGAGACAGAACTATACATTTAATGGGCTTGGATATAATATGAATTTAACGTTAGTGAAAGCTTGCTACACTACACAACACAGTTTACTATTTGGTTTTGTTTTTGTCTGATAAAAACAAGCATAATCAAAATCAGGTATTGAATATGAACAATTGTACATAATTCTATAATTAAAAAAAAAAATTTATGTCATTTGTGCTGAACAAATCTGCGCTACTGACGCTTTTTTTCTTTTCCTTTTATTGCCCAGAATGGGCCAATTTGTAATGAACTTTAGGTGAATTTTAAGGTGTGAGGGATTTTTACTCTAAATGTCTACAACACACAACATATCCTGCTCCAAAGACAATGTGCTTATAATAAATATTTCATTCAAAAATCTCAAACACTGGGTTTATTTTCTACCAGCCATATTGATCTCTGATTCCATCTCAGGCATAAACAATTTATAGACAGAATTTTACAATTGCAGGCCTGGAAAGATATAAAAAAAAATAAGAAAAGAAATTCTACTGTGTTTTGACAGGTGTGACCATGAAAATCACGGGGGTTAAGGAAAACCAGGGCTCTTAGGATTGAATGCAATATGTATGATATGGCTGATGTTAAGAACAAAAAGAATATGATATTTCAATTAGTTTATCTGATTTGAGATACAGAGAAACATTGAAAAATGGGGACAGATATTTTAAAGCATAATTCTGCTACTGGATTATTTTCACAATATCTGGTATTTTGAGCTGTGAATATGAACTAAAAAAAGATAAATTATTATAGAATAAATACAAAAACAAATTAGTATGTTCAGCTTTTCACCACTTGGCAGACTCTCTTCCTCCTCCTACCTGTAGTTCAGTAGAGACATTGCCAACTCAGGAATTTTACAAGGTTTGTATTGCTTTGTTGTTAAATGATGATTTTAAAGCAAAAGTAATTGTTTAGCACCTTGTCAGTGCCATTTTATTTTCAAAAATTGGGAAAGGTCTCCCCCAGACTTTCTCGTGTACTCAGATATGGGGATGGATATTTGAGGAGTAAACTGCAAGACAATGATTAAATTATGTACATTAAAGAACCATCAAAATCAAATTAATAATATATCGATCAATTATTATAAAAGTAAAGTTGAAAAAATCAGACTGTGCAGCTGCATGAATAAAAAAAAATTTCAGTACCTGTTCAGGAGAAGTACCACTTCCGGTTAATGGATTTGGCCCAAAAGTTAATACAGATCTACAGTTTTGGTGTAACACCCACATGCCAAATGTCATCCATCTATCTAGTTGCGTTTTTGAGATATTGTGTTAATACACACACAAAGAGACAAATATAATTCCAAAAAACTGTATTTTTGGACTCGGGGAGTTCTAAAACATCAAGATTCATCAAAATGTCGAGGTCGAATTTTTTTCATGATCAGTATACTTTCTCTATACTTTGTATACTTCGAGTGCGAAGTGGCAGGTGAATTATTGTCAACAAAAAGCAGGCACCTGAGAAATAAACTGAAACGTTACTCACTCGTGATTTTTCTGTCCATAAGTTTTTGTTGAGCAGCACATTCCGATTTCAGGTGTTTGAATTATATCTTGTGTGACAGATTAGGGCCGTATCACTCCCTTGAACCCCTGTCCAAGACTCCAGACACCAGATAAAAGTCCAAATGATGACTTTATTTAAATGCCACAGTGCACAAAGCACCCTCTCCTCCACTATACTCATAAATTACAATCACAATAATAAACAATTCTTCACTCCCAGACGCATTGCCCTCCTACCACCCAGCTCAGCTTGCCGTCTGGGAGCTCCCACAGTCCTTTTATCCTCCCTGACCCGGAAGTGTTTCCAATCCCCAGTCCACGTGATTCTCTATCACTTCCGGGTCAAGTACAAGTCCTTCTTCTCACCCCGGAAGAAAGTTGCTCTTCCTTTGACGCACTTCTGGGTTATAGGGCACAAATGAGTCTTCGGTCCTCCCTGCAGCTCCCTCTTGCTGCCCCTGTGGTATCCAGCAGGGTCGTGTATAAAAACTACATAGTCCATGACTCCCTGCTGGTCTTCGGGGCACCTCCATACTGCAGGGAGAGCTACATCTGGCAGCCTGGGGGTAATAGTCCGGATAACAAGCCGGCCAAAAACCACACTTGATATACAGCAAGTGAAAAGAAAGGCGGCACGTAAATTGCTTTCTATTCCACATGCTTTAGACGCCTGTATTCAGCTTGCTCTGTCACTGCAAATGCTGTGTGAAAACCGGCCCTCTGTAACCAGCCGCCGTTTACTAGATAAATATGTGCGGGGGGCTCGTGGTGGATGGCTTTCAGTTTTAGAATTAAATGTTATAAGGGTTAAAAGCTAACAGCAAGAAAATTAATTCAAAAACGAAAATTAAAATTATGTTTAGTAAATAATTATTTTATTTCAGGTAGTCTTTCCAGCTACTTTAAAAGTTTCATTTAGTTTTAGTTTTTCATTTCAGTTTTGTTAATTATTTTATATTATTTTTTTTAATAATAGTTTTTGTTTTGATTTTGGTTTTCGTTAACTATAATAACCTTGCTCCAAAGTTCTATTCTCTACTACACTACGTGATAATTTGTTGAATGTGCCTAAAGATCTCTGTGTGAATGAAAAACTTTCTAACCTCTGTGTGAAATTTACCCTTGACAATTTCCATGTGTGTCTCCATGTTGTTGCTGAATTAATTTTAACCCCTTATACACTAGGCTTTTGGTATTATTGCGTCTAAATAAATTATCTGCTATTACTGTGTTTATGTAATAAAAATGCTGCAAATGGCTGATGAGCAGTGAGTACAGCACTTTACATTTTTAAAATTATTTATATGATTAAAAACCCTTGTTCACACCAAGATCAACTAAATAAAATATAAAAAATGTTGGGGCTCTAGGGATTTCTTTCAAAAAAACATACACAACCAATACATTTTATGATGCTGAACCCTGGAATTAATTTTCTTTTGTCCTCCAATCTGTCATCCAACACAGAACCAAGTTTAGATTTCATATCCCATTGTCACAACAACAACAAAGAGACATTTGGAAGGTTTGGGGCAGCCACCCATATAATATTTCCTTGCTGCAAAATCTATTAAAAAGAACAGACACATTCACACGACTGATCCAAAACAGAACTGCCTTTCTGCTTTAAAATGGCGGTCTTTAAATGCAAGCAGAGGAAGTGATGTCATCAGGGCTGGAACTGGCAGTGACGTCATTGGTTGCCCCGGAACTGAGCAGGAGGGACTCCCCGAGAATGGTTTGCAAGGAATTGAGAGAGAGAAAATCAGCGCACTTCACTGCCCCCTGGACAGGCGTGGAAGCCCTTTAGTTTTCCCCTAATTGTGTATGTGTGACAATTCCCCCCTAAGTCCAGACCCCCCAGCACCGAGAGGTCGTGAACACGAGAGAGATCATAGACATTGGTGTGGAGAGAGCCCTTCCAGTGAATGAGCAAAAACTTATAAGGCTGCAGATCACGAAACCACCTAGTGACTCAGGGGTTAGACTCCTTGTGTAGGGCCATCCACTGCAAGGATGCATGGTCCATGACAAGTGTAAACTCATGACCCAAGATGTAGTACCTCAACTGTGTAATTGCCCATTTGATCGCAAGCACCTCTCTTTCCACCGTGGCATACCTGGTCTCCTGATCCAGCAGTTTCCGGCTCAGGAACTCAGCACTGCTCCTAGGCCTGTGTCCGAAGCGTCTGTCTGGAGAATAAAAGGAAGCAAAAAGTTAGGTGCTTTCAAAACTTGTGCCAACATTAGGGCCTGTTTTAAGTCACTGAATGCAGTTTCTGTCATTTTGGTACATACCACAGTGTTAGGGGCCCTCTTCTTTGTTAAATCACTCAAGGGCACAGCTCTCTCCAAAAACCAAAACCAAGGTACGAACCAACGGTAGTATCCGGTTAAACTGAGAAATGCTTGGGGTGCTAAACGCAGTCTTGACCTTTGCAGAGTCCATTAAAGGAATTTGCCAGTACCCCTTTGTCATGTCAAGTGTGGTCAAATATTCCGCCTGTCCAAGCCTGTCAAGGAGGTTGTCCACTCGAGGCATTGGATAAGCATCAAATTGGGAGACCTGATTAATTCGACGGAAGTCATTGCAAAACCTTCAACTTCCATCGGGCTTACTAACCAAGACTTTTGTACTGGACCAGGGACTATAACTTTCCTCTATTACTCCTAATTCCAGTATACACTTGATTTCAAGCTCGACTTCAGCCTTCTTTACCTCGGGAAGACAATAGGGGTGCTCTCGGTCTGTAACGCCGGGTTCAGTTACAATGTCATGGGCAATCAGAGAGGTCCTTCCAGGTTTTTTGTCTGCCACCTCTAGGGACAGATGAGATAACTGCTTCGAGCGCTCATCTTTGTCTTGTGTTTAAGTTTGACCCAAAGTTAAGTATACTTGTCAGTTGAGTAGTACTATCAGAAAGGAACTGTCAAAGAGATGATTGATGACCTTAAGCCCCGCCCCCCAAAATATGATGTACGAAAATATGATTTATGAAAATATGAAATATGATGATATGAAATATGAAAATATGCTTTATAAATTATTAAACTTATGGCACGTGGTTTCATTTTATAAACACTACATTAAAAATGAAAATTAAGTGAAATATATTCTTATCTTACCTGTAATACAAATCCAAGCATGTAAGTATCTTTCTAAAAACGATATAAAATATTCACTTCTCATGCCTGTGCGCATCTTTTTAAATTTCACCGATTCAAAATAAACTTATGACATGTGGGCTTATTTTATAAACACTACATTAAAAATTTTAAAAAGTACCCATACTTTAACCAGCATGTCTTGTGTGGTTATGTACCAAAAGTTTATGTGGAAACTGAAAAATACTTAGGACAAAATTTAATCTAAATGTGTGAGTGCTCTGGGAGCATTCTTGGGACACAATGAAAAAACAAGACCTCAGATTACAAACTTTCTTAAAACACTGTGATTTCCCTCAGCGTATAAACCCAAGGGACTCATTGTTCGGCGTCCGTACCAACGCCATAAAATTGTACCACAAGGCCGTGGGCACTGAGCAGATTCACTATTATGATTTCACTAGTTTGTACCCATTTGTGAATAAAAAAAAAATGTACTCGATCTGTCACCCCACCATCATTTTTCAGCAGTTTGGTGATCTCGGACAGTATTGTGGTTTAATTACAGCCACCGTCCAGCCTCCACGTGGTCTTAATTTTCCAGTCCTGCCTCTCAGGTTTTGTGGGAAATTAAAGTTCACCCTCTGTCGCACCTGCGCAGCGACAGAATCTCAGACTATGGACTGTCATCACACAGAGGATGAGAGAGCTTTAATTGGGACTTGGTGTAGTGTGGAAATAGCAAAGGCCATTGACAAAGGTTATAAAGTTTCAAAAGTATACAAGATTTGTTTGTAGCGGACGCACCTGCTGCGCAAGCGTTGTAGTGTTCATACTTGCGCGCATACTTTACGTAAATCTGGAGGAATCCACCAGGTGGCAGTGCGAGATATTATCACGGTGAGAACATGTTCGGCTTCTCTGTGTTGTGAATTGCCTAGAACACCTATTAAATTCCGATGACACCTTACCGCAATATCTCTGAAAAGGATGTTTATTGATTAAATCCATCAATCCATGGATGTGTCCATTCCAGCAAGCATTGGGCACGACTGAGAAACAATCCCTGGACGAGGTCTCAGCTCATCGCAAGTTTGGACACAAGCACACACATACACTAGCGTCATTTTAGCGGCACCAAATCCCCAAATCTGCATATCTTTGGAAGGAAACGGGAGCACAGTGTGGAATACAAACAGGAAATGCCAGCAACATAACTCCCTGCAAGACAGCAGTGCTACCGCTCCACCACTGTGACACCCCCATGTGCGTAACTAACAGTATTCATTATTTAAACGAAATTATATGTAAAATGTAACATACATACTTCAATGCATTTCATCATGAAAGTGATATCAAGTATAAATCTAAAGATTCTAAATGTGCAGAGAGTTGGAATATCATACATTTAATGTGTTCTGTGTGGCGATCGCTGCTTGCCGCTGCTGTCAGGTCCAAGAAGCTAGTAGCGATTAAAAACTGTGATGACATTTACGATGGTCTGCTTTAACGATAAAGTAAACTACGAGGTTAAAGTGGACATTTCAAGATTAAAGCCGAAATTTCCACTTTAATCACAAAATACACGTTTTCACCGTGTCCTTTATTTTTTTCTCAGTGGCTCAAATATAACGCTATACATTATGTTGCTGTTGTTAAGTTGCAAAAATAAAAAAAATGGAAAAGACGACACAAAAGATGATATGTGAGACTTTTAAAATGTATTGTGTCATTACGTTCGGGAACTATCTACATGTGACAGAAAGCCTCTATGCCGATCCTACGGGATGAATGCTTCGATGTGGTGAAGCAAAATGCTGACATACAGATGCATTCGTAGTGCTTTTATATTCAAGCGTCGCATATTCCCGATTGTAATGACACGATACATTTTAAAAGTCTCACATACCATCTTTTGTGCCGTCTATTTTTACAACTTCACATCGGCAACATAATGTATAGCGCTGTATTTGAGCCACTGAGAAAAAAATAAAAGACACGGTGAAAACATGTATTTTGTCATTAAAGTGGAAATTTCGGCTTTAATCTCGAAATGTCCACTTTAACCTTGTAGTTTACGTTATTATTAAAGCAGACCATCGTAAACGTCATCCCAGTTTTTAATTGCTATGAGTTTCTTGGACCTGACAGCAGGTAAAGTAAAAAAATAAAAAATAGATGGCACAAAAGACGGCATGTGAGACTTTTAAAATGTATCGTGTCATTACGATCGGGAATATGATACGCTTGAATATAAAATCACCACGAATGCATTGTATGTCGGCATTTTGCTTCACCACTTTGAACCATTCATCAAACAGCAAAGCGCGCACATCTATCCCCGTAGGATCTCCATAGAGGCCTGCTGTCACATGTAGATAGTAAACAGAGACTCTGATGTCACGTTCCGACTTTTAGTACACTGCGCCCCTCGACTTTTTGCTGGTACTGCAACTCGCGCACGCGTCGCGCTAATTTCTGAGGACCTATTCAGAGGAAACGTGAAATGAACACTGTGAACGTATGGCAGCCATGATGCGGGTGCGTACGCGTTCTGAGCGTGAAGTATAAATCGGCCCTTAGAGTTGTATGCTTTACTGGACAGTCTGGGAGAAAGGGTGTTGTACCACGACACCGACTCAGTTATTTTTACTTCTCAACATGGCCAGTACAATCCTCCTCTGGGTGACTATTTAGGAGAGCTCACCAGTGAACTAAATCCTGGTGATTATATCACAGAATTTGCATCATGCAGTCCAAAGATGTACGGTTATAAAATGGCACAAGGCAAAACAGGTATAAAGGTAAAAGGCATTACCATTAACCATGAAACAGGTAAAATTGTAAACCTCAAAACACCAACTAATCTAGTTCAGAATTTTCTGACGTCTCATGAAGCACCTCCTCAAGAGTTACTGGTTCACGGTAAGCAGATCCATAGAAATAAAAAACGCTTCACTTTAGAAAACAGACCACTCAGGAAGAAATTCAGAGTGGTGTATAACAAGAGGGTTCTCCTAAAAGATTACACCAAAAGGCCTTATGGATACTAAAACAGATTTTGATACACATCTTCAACACCCCTTTGCTAAAATTATCTCGGGTCCGCCTTGTTCCGGTAAATCCTATTATGTAAAAAAACTACTGGAACATTCGAATCACGTTGTGTCTCAACCTTTTCAAAATATGATTTGGTTTTTATAGCTGCTGGCAGAAAATGTACGATGAGCTATCAGCTAAATTTCAACAGTTAAAATTTATTGAGGGGATCCCAAAGTCTGTATGTGATGATGAACTTCTCCCTCCTGAGAAAATAAGTTTAGTTATTATAGATGATCTGATGGACTCGGCTAGCGAAAGCCAGGAAATAGAAAAAGCTTTCACAAAATATACTCATCATCAGAATTTGTCTATCATTTTCTTGGTTCAAAATGTATTCTTTAAGGAAAGAAAAGCCGAATGATTAATCTTAACGCCAATTATATTACTCTTTTTAAAAATCCCAGGGACAAATTGCAGATTACAATCTTGGCCCGCCAAATGTATCTGGGGCAAGTTAAATTCCTTTTGGAAGCTTTCGAAGATGCTACAAAATTGCCATACGGCAATGTCTTAGTGGATTTGAAGGCACAGACCCCCAATGAACTGCAATTAAGAACAGGTTGTTGTAAATGATTTGTTTATAGTTTTTGCTTAAGAAACGGTAAATGTCATTCGGGAAGTAATTAAAGTCCGAAGGATTTCCATAGGAATCAAAAAACTCCTTATTTCCATCTTCTGTGAGGTAAATCCCCAGCCAGTGTTCTCCAGGTTGGGTTTGATGGTGAGTATTAACAACGAACATGGCTGGCACACCGTTATTTTTTCTGGTAGTTGATCACACGTCAGCACAAAGCTGGAAATATCTTTCGGTGTACGGATCTTGGGACAGCAGTTCTGTTAATTGTTTTGTATTCATGGTTTTTATTAGTAGTTATACAGAACATCACGTCTCTGGATGATTTCAATGATGTTGTCAAAAACTGCATATACTATTAGATTAATGCTCCGAGGGAGAGGGAAGCGGAAGCGTAATTCAAATCTAATGTTTCCAGTTTTAACTAATGAAAAATGATCACCGCATTCTTGATCGGGGGTTGGATCAAAAGCGAAAAGAGTACAGTAATCCCTCCTCGATCGCGGGGGTTGCGTTCCAGACCCCCCCGCGATAGGTGAAAATCCGCGAAGTAGAAACCATATGTTTCTATGGTTATTTTTATATATTTTAAGCCCTTATAAACTCTCCCACACTGTTTATAAATATTCCCCGCAGAGTTATACAGCATAATCCCTTTGTATTCTCTTGGATATTAGGTAAGATTCATTGAAATTATGTATATAAACACACTGTTTATATACAGTAAAACCTAAATATTATTTTAAAGATATTGAGTGTCTCCGATATCACATATGTTAGAGCCATTACGATAGACAGGCCACCAGCAATAAATACGTACAATGCAACAAAAATAGTATACAGTAAATGTGTGTGTACAGTGACACTAAACGTATGTACATGTACTAAGTACTGTAAGTAGAAAATTAATTATGGTTACTCACCAACAATGACACGATGACTTGTCCAATAACAATGAGTTTTATTTTACTGCACAACAAAGGAGATCGTTACAGCCCTTAAAGGAGCCACTTCAGGCGATTGTGTAGCACTGCCGTTGTTCTTCTTCTGGCAGTCTTCAATGCAAATCCCTAAAGCAGATTCCATCCAGACTACTGCCTTATTACATCCACTTACAACTTGTTTTGCATCCTGGTTAAAAGGACACTGCGGCCGTAGATCTTATATTCCTTTCCTACTTTTTAAATAAAAAGAATTGTAGCCTTCAACAAATCCCAAACGTTTACCTTTTCGGCAATCGCTAACATCATCCATTTGCGCTTGGGCACGGCCCCTGAAGCAGTAGCAGATCGTTTTGGAGCCATAATGAAGGGCTTGACTATGCACAAAGATAAACACAAAAGAGCACAACTCTTTACACAGCAAAACACGTTGATGCTGAATGAGCGAGACGAAACTTCCTGGTTAACACTGCATTCAGCAAGCAGGAACTTAACTGCGTGCTCTGATTGGTTAGCTTTTCAGTCAGGAGAACTTAACTGAGTGCTCTGATTGGTTAGCTTCTCAATCATCCGCCAATAGCGTCCCTTGTATGAAATCAACTGGGCAAACCAACTGAGGAAGCATGTACAGGAAGTAAAAAGACACATTGTCCGCAGAACCCGCGAAAAATCCGCGTTATATATTTAGTTATGCTTTCATATAAAATCCACGATAGAGCGAAACCACGAAAGTCAAAGCGCGATATAGCAAGGGATTACTGTATATCCTTGTGAGAACTCTGAACGGGTGATAGGCAGAGCTTGATCCTTCTATTGTCTACTAGGTTCTAGTATTCTCTGGCACTGTTGCCGCTTGCAAAGTCTGGCTGAAAAGGTTTGGCCGGAATCTGTTCACTGTCCATGTACAGAGCCAGGAACTCTACATCATTATGTTTGAAACTGAACGGATTCCTTGTATAAGAACCTGAAAAAGCCTCATTATCCACCATGCCAATCACCACATACTTTGGTAGTTGACCCAGAAATGGCTTTTCTTGATTGCATACTCGGATTCCCATGGGCATACTGAATACTTTCATATTCACCCTTTCCACAGGGCATTTAGCATTGGCTGATGTAAGGGCATGAGCGTGCCCTAATTTCACGGCCGGTGAAACTTTTACTTTTTTTACAAACAGGGAGGCTGATGTTATGATTACTTTGTAATGTTCGGCATCACCAGACATTAAGCAGAATTCATCTTTGTTCCGAACCATTTTAATCTTCACGTCTATTCCGTTCAATATTAGTTTTTCCTGGAAAAACAGATCTTTATGGATGTGCCCCAGAAGTTCAACAGTCCTGCTACCTGCCGTATAGGCTCTTCTTTTATTAAAACCAATGTTTTCTCCATCAGGATCTGTCTCTTCCAATTTGTTAAGTGTATCTTTGTTAAAAAGGCCTGTAGCAAACTGAGAATGAAGAGTCTCCTGGCTGTAATTTAGCAGGCCTTCTAAAACAGCTGTGGCCCCCGGCCGGGGCTGGAGCCCGGCCGGGACGCCCAGGAGGACGTGAGGAGGGCTTGTGCCTCCTCCAGACCGCGAGGGGGCGTCCGTCCTGGTTCTGTTGGGGGCCACGGGTTGAGGGCATGGAAGCCCTTCCCTGTAGGGGCCCGTGGTCACCGCCAGGCGGCGCCCCGATGCCGGTTTATCCCGATGCGGTTGCCGGTGGGGCTGGAGCCCGGCCGGGGCGCTGGAGGACCGGAGGAGGCGAGTGCCTCCTCCAGACAGAGTGGGGCGTCCGTCCTGGTTAGGCAGGGGGCCTCGGGTACAGGGCTTTGAAGCCCAGCCCTGTAGGGACCCGTGGCCACCGCCAGGCGGCGCCCCGGTGCCTAATTATCCCGGGAGCCCGGCACTTCCGCCACACCAGGAAGTGCCGGGGAAGACTTTGTGTGGCACCCGGAGAGCTGCCAGGAAGACAGCCGACACTTCCGCCACGCTTGGGCGTGGCTAAGGACGGAACACCTGGGGCTCATCCGGGAGCCTTATTTAAGGGGCCGCCTCCCTCCAGTCATTGGTGGAAGTCGGGAGGAAGCAGACTGAGCTGGAGAGCGAGGACAGGAGGCGGCCAGGAAGGCACTAAGGACTGTGGGCCTGGACTTTTGGGAATTGGTGCGAGAAGGCACTGGGGTGCACGCGTGAGCAAACACCTTGTACATAGTGTATATAAATAAAGTGTGTTGGGTGCAAAATATGACGTCCGTCTGTCTGTGCCGGGACCAGCGTTCACACAGCTCTGTAAGGATAACAATTTGAACTCTGCGATATAAGGCAGTAACATCAACTTGCGAAAACAAATTGGCTATAGGGTAGTTGACAAATCCGACTTTTGCACCGGCAGCTATGTTAGTCCCATCAGCGTTCACTATTTTTACCTCTTAGGTGTTGAAAAGTGTTATTAAAGTCAAGGTAATCTTCCCCATTTCCAGCTATGAGAAATTCTAGCGGCGCTACTTCAAAGAGGGCTGAGAGTGGTGGGACTTCAACGTATATACTTTTATCTACACTTGTTTGAGTGAAAGGCACCGTAAACAGATCCAGTTCAGATTTGACACACTCTTCGGACATTCTGTGTACGAAAGTCATCTTCTCTTAAAAAATGTCTCTCTTCTTCTTCTTTTTGCTTGCTTTAGGTTTGTTCTTCTTCTGACGACGTTTAGAAAATGCTGTAAAAATAGTGCGCCTTGCCTTTTTAGCTGGCGGGGCCTCACGCGAGCCCGGTGATCTTTTGCATTTTGTCTTTCTCATTACCATCAAGCCCGCTTCCTCCTCCATTTCTCGGACTCCACCAGCCGCACTTGATATAGCTCCAGTAATCACATCTTTTACAATATTTTTAGCAGTGGATTTGATGTATGGTTTTGCTATGTCAAAGCCTTTTTTCAGGAGAGGTAAAGCTTAACAACCCTCGAAATATACCTCCAATCCCCCCGCCATACATTACAGGGGATCAAGAGAATCCTGGTAACCCATTTCCCGCTTGAGTCTGGTAACATTGGATGTAAGGTGTCGGGTCCTGGTAAGGCCTCATTGTCTCAATCATGCATACAATGCTTGACGGGTCTGAAATGCAACTTTACTATGACCTTACCAAACTGAAATGGCACGTTTTTGTTCTGATCCATCTTTATTTCAATAGTCACGGTGTCAAAATTATTCTTGCTGACAGGTGCATAATGAGGTTTGTCGTATGTGATAGTAGTAATTTTATTCGCTTGATCCTCTATATGAACGCACCTCAAAAGGGGCACGTAGCTCTCTCCTACTCTCTGATGAGATACCATGTCCCAGTACACATACAACTTGTAAAAGCCAGCCCTGATGTCAGTGGGGAAAGAGAGCCTTGTAAGTTAACACCCGAGTCTGATTAGGATGCGCTCCTAATATTCACCCCAGCTGTCGTTTTAAGTGTATAGTTTCATCCTTTTTGCCCGGTACCACGTAGACTTTTCTTTCCACCGCATTATAATCGAATTAAATAGGATTCTCAGAAGGGACAGATCCAGATGCAACATCCGTCAAAGTGGGTAGGATTAAGGTTGTCGAATTCATTAAAGACAGTAGGTCGTGAATACCTTCGTAATATCTGCGTGGAATGTAGTAATTTTTTTTTATCCCTGGAGCTGAAACATAGAATTCGTTATCTGGTTTGTCTATGGTATTCCATGTGTGTGGGTATTGTACTTTGTCACAAAATTGGAAATTGTGTTGTTAGGGAAAATGTCTGAGGATGCGTTGCAAGGTAGAGTTACAAAAACACTTTTGTGCTCCATTGTATACCACTAGAGAATGATGAGCCGATTAGGAGTGTTCTGGATTTTATTGAACATCTTGGCCTTGGCTTGCCGGTATCCAACTGTTAAATTTTTCTGGCCATCCGAGCCATTTGACTAAAATGAGTTGTTTTTTATTCGTAACTTTCCTAGCCAGTATTTTTTCGATCCTGTAAACATCTGTGGAATTGATTTTAATTTTCTGTAATTCAGGGTCATAAAAGGATCCTATGATCTCTTCACCAGCGTAATCTTTCAGTTTGTACACAGCCGGGGCCCTAGGTACAAGCTCAGATTCAGTAACGTTTTCATCTGAAAATGTTAGTTCATAAACTTTTGCAAAAGGATGTCTGTTTTTAGACACTCTAACTGTATCTCCTACTTTGAACACTCAAACAACGGTGGACCGGGGGGGCTGTGGTTGGCTACGTCATACAATGGTTTCCGCACTGGTCATAGTACAGAAACGGCACTAACGCGGGTTGTAAACGACATTCTGATATCCTCTGATGAAGGAAACTCCACTGTAATTATGTTGTTAGACTTAAGTGCAGCATTTGACACCATTGACCATTCTATTTTACTTCACAGGCTAGAAAATGATGTTGGGCTTACAGGTACTGTGCTCGCTTGGTTTAGTTCTTATTTATCAAATCGATTCCAATATGTACAGAAATGTGCTGACAGTACTCCATCATTATGCACAAAAGTTCAATATGGTGTCCCGCAGGGCTCAGTACTGGGACCTTTACTGTTTTCATTTTACATGCTTCCACTGGGATCTATCATTAGGAAACATAATGTTAATTTGTCACTCGTATGCAGGTGACACCCAGTTATACCTTTCATTTAGATCAAATGAGGTTTCTCCAATGTTGTCTTTAATTAGTTGTGTTAGTGAATTAAAGGACTGAATGGATGAGAACAACTTGTCTTTAGACACAGATAAAACAGAGATGTTAATTGTTGGAGGGAATGATGTTGATCACAACAATATTCTGTCATCATTTAACTAGTTGCAATCACCGTTAATTTTACTGAATCAGCCCGACATCTCGGAGTTCTCTTTGACTCTAACATGTCATTTAAAGCACATATTACAAAGTTGTCCAAATCATGTTTCTTCCATCTTAAAAATGTTAGGAAATTAAGGCACTTTCTAAATAAACAGGAATCTGAGAAATTAATTCATGCATTTATTTCTAGTAGGATTGACTACGGCAATGCGGTGTTCACTGGGTGTTCAAACTGTTCTTAATACAGCCTCCAGTTAATCCAAAATGCTGCTGCAAGAATTATCATATGAACAACAAAGTACGAACACATAACTCCAGTTCTTAAATCCTTACACTGGCTCCTGGTTAAGTTTAGGGCAGATTTCAAAATCCTCCTTTCAACATATAAAGCATTAAATGGCCAAGGTCCAGCTTACTTGTCTAAACTTATCATGACTTAAAAACCAGAGCGCACATTAAGATCTCAAGATGCCGGTCTGCTTATGATTCCAAGGATTAATAAAATAACAGTGGGAGGTCGAGCTTTTAGTTACAGGGCCCCTAAACTTTGGAATGGTCTGCCTGCTACAATAAGAGATTCCCCTTCGGTCTCATCTTTTAAACCCCGGCTGAAGACTCACTACTTCAGTTTGGCATATCCTGACTAGAGCTGCTGATTTACTGTACATACTGCATCTATGTTGTTAGTCATTAGCACAAAACATAAGTAACATGATAGTTATAATTTGATACTAACTCTCACCTATTCTGTTTCTCTTCTCGGTACTCAAATGTGGCACTTGGTGCCATGGCCCACCTTTCAAGTTGTTGTGCCTGCTTATGGTAAAGTCATCCCTGATGGAGAATCGCTGGAATCATGTGAAACAGAGGTCCTTTCATCAGATTGGCTGGCCCAGTACTGTTTCAGCTGTGGAATGGCAAAATGGGGGAGCTTGATGGATGAGGTCTCCAGGATTATAAACAAATCCAAATCATATTATGTGATGTCATCCATTGTTAAATTCTTCATACCCATGCTTACTTAGAAAGTATGTTGATACAGGTTAACAAATATTTATAAACCCAGTTATGCTCGGACGCATTTGACATGTCCGTTAAATCCATCTGCCATTGCAAGTCGATATCAGATACATAAACCTTATTTCTCCTAAAATGCCTTCTAGCGGGTTTATGAATTATATAAGAATATTGACCGGATAACCAATCCGATACTTGATGGTCATTTCTTTTCTGACCCGAAACCTCAAGAGCTCTTTTCAAAGAGTCTTTTCCCCCAAAGCTACCAGGATTTACCGGATTATAATAAACTTTTTTCATGTAAATAATCAAATAGTGCTTTATTGGTCATTTTCAAAAACAATATTAAAATTTAAAACATAATATTACAACTAAACAGAATGATTAAAAACAGCAAAAAACATGTTATATCACAGGTACATTCAGTTCAGAAACTTCATCTAATTTTTACAGGTCGTATTCCCTGTAAAACCCCAAAGGTGCATTGGTCATATCAGGTGCAACAAGAATACAAGAACTCTTTCGTTTCCTGCTGCAGTCGGGTGGCGGTTAGAGAGACAAGGCATACCTCGTGGGTATGTGAATTGTTAATGTGGTGTGATAAGGGATTGGTTTACAAAAGAACTACCCTAAAAGGCGGGGTTTAGAACTTATCAGTTATGACAGTGATCCAACCCTTCATTACACATCCCCACCCCTAGGGACGGGGGATATTTCATAAAGCATAAATTATATTTTCATATTTCATATTTCCATCAATCATATTTTTGGGCGGGGCTTAAGTTCATCAATCATCCCTTTGACAGTTTGACAGTTCCTTTCTTATAGTACTACTAAAAACTTTCATTTATTTAATTAGTAGATACTTTAATCCAAAAACAATTACAAAAGGATGTCAACAAAAATTAATGGTTGTATTTGTTTATATAATATACTGCATAATATATTAGTTTAAAATTTTTTTCTTTGCTTTTTGTTTATTTTGAATACTGGATTTATCACACTATACTAATATTGAACTGCTTTGGTTAATAATTTTTTATTTGTGGCAGCTCAATCAGCTCTAGATTGAGAGTTGTATACTATTTCTAAACCTATGCATCAAAAGAGGCTACAGTGGGATGCAAAAGTTTGGGCAACCTTGTTAATAGTCATTATTTTCCTGTATAAATCGTTGGTTGTTACGATAAAAAATGTCAGTTAAATATATCATATAGGAGACACACACAGTGATATCTGAGAAGTGAAATGAAGTTTATTGGATTTAGAGAAAGTGTGCAATAATTGTTCAAACAAAATCAGGCAGGTGCATAAATTTGGGCACCGTTGTGATTTTATTGATTCTAAAACTTTTAGAACTAATTATTGGAACTCAAATTGGCTTGGTAAGCTCAGTGACCCCTGACCTACATACACAGGTGAATCCTATAATGAGAAAGAGTATTTAAGGGGTCAATTGTAAGTTTCCCTCCTCCTTAAATTTTCTCTGAAGAGTAGCAACATGGGGGTCACAAAACAACTCTCAAATGACCTGAAGACAAAGATTGTTCACCATCATGGTTTAGGGGAAGGATACAGAAAGCTGTCCCAGAGATTTAAGCTGTCTGTTTCCACAATTAGGAACATATTGAGGAAATGGAAGACCACAGGCTCAGTTCAAGTTAAGGCTCGAAGTGGCAGACCAAGAAAGATTTTGGATAGACAGAAGCGAATGGTGAGAACAGTCAGAGTCAACCCAAAGACCAGCACCAAAGACCTACAACATCATCTTGCAGCAGATGGAGTCACTGTGCATCGTTCAACCATTCGGCGCACTTTACACAAGGAGATGCTGTATGCGTGAGTGATGCAGAGGAAGCCTTTACTCCACCCACAGCACAAACAGAGCCGCTTGAGGTATGCTCAAGCACATTTGGACAAGCCAGCTTCATTTTGGAATAAGGTACTGTGGACTGATGAAACTAAAATTGAGTTATTTGGGCATAACAAGGGGCATTATGCATGGAGTAAAAAGAACACAGCATTCCAAGAAAAACACCTGCTACCTACAGTAAAATATGGTGGTGGTTCCATCATGCTGTGGGGCTGTGTGGCCAGTGCAGGGACTGGGAATCTTGTCAAAGTTGAGGGACGCATGGATTCCACTCAGTATCAGCAGATTCTGGAGACCAATGTCCAGGAATCAGTGACAAAGCTGAAGCTGCGCCGGGGTTGGATCTTTCAACAAGACAACGACCTGAAACACTGCTCAAAATCCACTAAGGCATTCATGTAGAGGAACAAGTACAACGTTCTGGAATGGCCATCTCTGTCCCCAGACCTGAATATAATTGAAAATCTGTGGTGTGAGTTAAAGAGAGCTGTCCATGCTCGGAAGCCATCAAACCTGAATGAACTAGAGATGTTTTGTAAAGAGGAATGGTCCAAAATACCTTCAATCACAATCCAGACTCTCATTGGAACCTACAGGAAGCGTTTAGAGGCTGTAATTTCTGCAAAAGGTGGATCTACTAAAAATTGATTTCATTTCTTTTTTGTGGTGCCCAAATTTATGCACCTGCCTGATTTTGTTTGAACAATTATTGCACACTTTCTGTAAATGCAATAAACTTCATTTCACTTCTCAAATATCACTGTGTGTGTCTCCTATATGATATATTTAACTGACATTTTTTATTGTAACAACCAATGATTTATACAGGAAAATAATGACTATTAACAAGGTTGCCCAAACTTTTGCATCCCACTGTATATATGAATTTACTAACCTCGTTAAGCACTCGAAGATAAATGTTATCTTTTCCTGGTGCTTTCTTAAATTTCAGCCAATATAATTCAATACTTCTCCCTCTATAATTTCCAAATCTGGAGGTTGGGGCTTCTTCATATATTCACTATCTCACTTTCGGTATATTTTAATTCCCCTTTAATTCTCATCCATAATTTTTTTTACTACTGAAATACTGTGTCACACATGTGGGAGGCAGCTAGAAGGACCAAAAGAAGGTAACTCCACGCCAGGGCAGGGGGTGGTGGGGTGCAGTAACTGTTTCTCTTTTATCCATGCAGACCAAACATGGGAAATTTTGCCTGGAATCTCTGACATCACTTCCGGTTCTGGGCCTGATGGCGTTACTTCCAGTTCCAGACCTGATGACATCACTTCCCCTGCCAACTTCCTTTTGTGAAGCGGTTCTGCTGTGGAATGAAATTGTACAGTACTGTACCTTCAATTGTCACTTGTTGCAAGCTTTATTTAAGTATATGGATGGCTGCCCCAAACCTTTTTGATGTGTCAAGGTGTATCTCTTTGGTTCATCTTTCACTTTTTCTGCAATATTTCCCTCTAACTGCCTTTTAATTTCCCTAATATTCTTTTTAATGTTTGTTCTAATGCTCTCATATGTCATGTAGTTAGTGCTGGAGTTATACAACCAACTCAGTAGCTTGAGCAAGATCTGGTACCTCAATTTCATAGGATAGAAACTCAGGATTGAAAAATATAGTTCCAAACATCTGACATTTGAAGCAATATAATGAAGAATTTGCAACAAATATGTATTTTATAAGTGCAAATACAGGGGGTACCTTCAACTTCACCTACTGATAATCACTGACTTCTCAAAAACATCCTTATTACTGTGCCATTTCAGAAATACATGATGCTCATTTTCAATTCCAAAAAGATCTTTCAGTTTATCCCGGACATATTGTATATTTCTCACTTTAGACACTGGTCCCATTACCACCTCTTTGGAACATTGACATTTTGACAGCATTCAAACATCTGGTCGCGCTTTAACAAGGACTTACATACATTCTTGAAATTTAACTTTGAAGACCACTGTTTGAAAAAAACAGTATTTGGATTCAAGTCTCATGCACATAAGTCTTGCCACTGGACGTAAAGCTTTAATCTGTGCAAGAATATGCAAAAATAATGCTGTTTTGGTGTTATGGTGTTATTGGGAAACAATTGCTTTATGTGAACTAAGTGTTGTGATAAGTGACTTAAGGTTTGCTATAGTTGCAAGATAAATTTCTGGTGCAAACAGGATCTGAATTATCTGTATTTAATTCAATAAGGGCTATATGCACTTCTTGTACAACTGTCTAATACAAATGGTAAAATCTTGAGGAGCACAAGCATTTGAGTAGAAGATTACTTCATCTTGTTGTCATTTGATAACAATCTTGCAACAGTAATAGGACATGGCTTGTCTTGGACATAAACGGAGTATAGGTATCCTAGTACAACACTATTGAATGTGAAAGTCATGCTACCATGACAACAAAAGAGGTTTCAAAAAACACTTTACTTCTAGTGGTGCTACTCCCTATAGTATTACATGCATTATATCTTGAGGTGTTTGCTTGATTAGATCAAATGATGGCAAGTCCACCAATTAGCTTTTCCTGTCAACTTTGCTTGTGGTTTTCAAACTATTTCTTGTAAATTCTGTAGAAGCTGTCTCAGTTTCATTACAATATCTTGTGTGCCTATTTAATGAATGTTAAACAAATTTTTCCTCATCAAATTGAATCTGCATGTCTTCAAAAACTGCACTCACAGTGTCTGTACTTACAAAATGAAAACACAACTCCCCCTTTAAACCCAGTTATCTCATGCTGAGTCAAGGTGTCACTGCAAAGAGACTAATGCACCATAAATAATTCTCTCACTAGCAACTGTTATGATTCTTACACCATTGTACAACATATTAAGATCTTCCTGTATTCTATCCAATATCACCGACCACCAATTAACACTACACTGAGCAATATCACTTGTTTTTGCAATGGTAAGTAAACAGATAGTAGCCATCTTAGATCTATATTTAGGATTTATATTCCCTAAAGTTTAGTACACCATTAGAAGTTTGGAGGCAGGTGACACCAGATGATTACACAGTTTTATTTCTGTATATAATAGCAATTGTAGGGCATTGAAAGTAATTGTTCCAAACGTTTAATGAAAGATATGTAGTTAGACCCCAAGGTGATCTCTTTCTTTTGTAGTATGCAGACTGAGCAATCTCAATTTTCTCTGATTCAATTGCCCCAAACAGTCTCTTGATAGTTGAGTCTTGCGTATATGTAGTAGAAACTTTGGAAAATGGGTCTTCAAAATGATGTACCTTGCTTCACTAAGCAGTTTATCTGTAACCTCTTAATGTCTCTCAAATACCACTGCCATCTGATTCATCAAATTGACCAGCAATGAAGCTTGGTAGTGCTGCACTCCTGTTGCAATCTCATTGACTGCAAAGGCAAACGGCATAAAGGTAATCAATCAATCAATCAACATTTATTTATATAGCACATATTCATACAAAAAAATGTAGCTCATAGTGCTTTACAAAATGAATAGAAAAATAGAAGACACAATAAAAAATAAACATAAGTCAATGTTAATTAACATAGAATAAGAGTAAGGTCAGATGGCCAGGGTGGACAGAAAAAACAAAAAAAACTCCAAAGGCTGGAGAAAAAAATAAAATCTGTAGGGGTTCCAGACCAAGAGATCGCCCAGTCCCCTCTGGGCATTCTACCTAACATAAGTCAAACAGTCCTCTTTGTATTTAGGGTTTAATTAAGGGTAATGTAATGCACCTCCACCCTTTCCATCAACAGCATCTGAAATCATGTCAACTGTGCAGTATCTGTATAATTTTAATGCTTGCCCATCATTCAGATTTGCTTTGTATATGTACATAGTATTTACCATTATGTATGCATACATACATGCATTATGTATGCATGTATACATATGGGGTGTTCAGGGCAAGGTAGTGCCTCTGATGGGGAGACACTTAGTGCTCCATGTGAGTAGTCTCTCTACCTTGGTCTCCACATATCACCCAGCTCTCACCTTTGGCTCCATGTATCTGATAGCATGCATCAGCAGTCACACCCCAGCAACTGCTTTCACAGGCCGGTAAAACCGGGTGAGGGTAGCAGGTCTTAAACTGTCTGTGACACCAGGGCTTGCCTACCTATGCATGTGAAGAATCGCTTTGGCGGAATGTGAATTGGAAACCCCTAGGTGGTTCAACAGGCAGAAAGGTGGACTCAGCAAAGCACCGTGGAGTGCAGTGAACATTTTGAGGCACAAGGACAATGTGGTCATCTACTTCATCTGATTCCACCTCCAGCTGTCTTGACTTGCCAATAGATTTAGGTGGTCACAGATGAGAGAGTGAGGTTGATGCTGCACAACTCCTTCTCAATTTAAACTAAATCTCTGCGCAAGTCACTTTGCCATCCTTTTGCTCCCCACCCCATCATTAAAAGACCCATGGGGATGAGCGAGCAGCAAAGTGACAGGTGTAGGTACACTGGGAATTGTAGACTCAAACCTGAACACATGTAGCTACGGCTATTAGGGTCACTCTTCATTGAATCTGAGCAGTAATGGAGTTTGGCCACTGTCTAAGTGGCTGATAGCATTGATCACCTCCTTAGCATGAGGAAGGGTGTAGAAAAGGTGCCCTATGAGAACAAGGACAAGTTCTACAAAGAAGTGCAATCTGTCACCAAAAAAGGACAAGTTAGTCATCCTTGAAGACTTTAACGCAAGAGTCAGTTCTGACAGTGTCTCATGAAAGGGGGTCATGGGAAGTATGCAGTTGGCATATGTAACAGTATCGGTAAGCTTCTTCTGCAGCATTGTGAGAGACCCAGGAGGCAGTTAAGCTACTATCCTGTGGAGAAATCCCGGGTGCTGATTTGATCCCAGGTGAGATTTACAAAGAAGGAGAACCAGCCTTGACTGATAAACTTTGTAAACTTTTCCAAAGCACGTGGCATCAGGAATTCAAAGATGCTTCAATCATACTCGTGTACAAGCACAAGGGCAATCATCAGGCCTGTGATAATCACAGAGGCATCTCTCTATTATCTATTGCAGGCAAGATACTTATAAGGATTCTCTTAAACTGCCTCTCCTCACACCTTGAAAAAGGACTCCACTCTGAAAGTCAATGTGGATTCCTTAAGGAGCAAGGAACGATTGACATTGTATTTGTTGCCAGAGAGCTACAAGAGAAGTTCCAGGAACAGAACTCTGACCTGTTCTGCACTTTTGTAAACTTGACTAAAGCTTTTGACACCATCAGTAGAAAGGGATTGTGCTGGATCATGGAAATGTTTGCTGTAAATGCAATAAACTTCATTTCACTTCTCAAATATCACTGTGTGTGTCTCCTATATGATATATTTAACTGACATTTTTATTGTAACAACCAATGATTTATACAGGAAAATAATGACTATTAACAAGGTTGCCCAAACTTTTGCATCCCACTGTATATATGAATTTACTAACCTCGTTAAGCACTCGAAGATAAATGTTATCTTTTCCTGGTGCTTTCTTAAATTTCAGCCAATATAATTCAATACTTCTCCCTCTATAATTTCCAAATCTGGAGGTTGGGGCTTCTTCATATATTCACTATCTCACTTTCGGTATATTTTAATTCCCCTTTAATTCTCATCCATAATTTTTTACTACTGAAATACTGTGTCACACATGTGGGAGGCAGCTAGAAGGACAAAAAGAAGGTAACTCCACGCCAGGGCAGGGGTGGTGGGGTGCAGTAACTGTTTCTCTTTTATCCATGCAGACCAAACATGGGAAATTTTGCCTGGAATCTCTGACATCACTTCGGTTCTGGGCCTGATGGCGTTACTTCCAGTTCCAGACCTGATGACATCACTTCCCCTGCCAACTTCCTTTTGTGAAGCGGTTCTGCTGTGGAATGAAATTGTACAGTACTGTACCTTCAATTGTCACTTGTTGCAAGCTTTATTTAAGTATATGGATGGCTGCCCCAAACCTTTTTGATGTGTCAAGGTGTATCTCTTTGGTTCATCTTTCACTTTCACCAGGATACTTATAAGGATTCTCTTAAACTGCCTCTCCTCACACCTTGAAAAAGGACTCCACTCTGAAAGTCAATGTGGATTCCTTAAGGAGCAAGGAACGATTGACATTGTATTTGTTGCCAGAGAGCTACAAGAGAAGTTCCAGGAACAGAACTCTGACCTGTTCTGCACTTTTGTAAACTTGACTAAAGCTTTTGACACCATCAGTAGAAAGGGATTGTGCTGGATCATGGAAATGTTTGCTGTCCAAATTATTTTATCAGCATGGTACACCAGTACCATGATGTAATGTTAGGTAGAGTCCAGAAAAATGGCCAGATGCTGTATCTGAGCCTTTCCCAGTCTAAATGGAGTCAAACAGTACTGTTTACTGGCCCCTACACTGTTCAGCCTCATGTTCTCAGCCATAATGACTGATGCTTTCAGAGACTTTGGCTTTCCTGGGCTGGCTTAAGCATGACCACTGTATTAATAACATTGATTGTGAGACCATAGACTAAGCCAAACATTAGAGTGTATGACTGGAAACTAAACACAATTGAGAAGTTTACCTATTGTGGCAGCAGTCTGTCCCAAAATGAAGCCATTGATGATGAAATAAACACAAGAATCGTAAAACACAGTTTAACGTTCAGGAGACTTTATGCAACAGTATTAAACAGAAGAGCACCAGTTTTCAGACAAAGTTGAACATCTACAAGGCAATCATTTTCCTTATGCTCCTCTATGCCTATGAAACGTAGACAATAAACCAGCAACCACTCTAGGAAACTGAACCACTTCCACACCAATTACCTTAGGAAATTCCTAGCCATCAAGTAGCATGACAAAATGTCCTCTCATGCAGGAGTGCCCAGAATTCATACGATCTTGATGAAGTCACAGCTGCAAAGCGCAGGTCATTTGGTCCGCATGCCACCGGCAGCCCAGGAAACATTTCTTTTTTTAAGCTCCCAAAGAGGTCAAAAGAAATGTTTCAAAGACACTTTGAAGTGTACATTTAGGGCGTTGACATAGAACTAGCATCATGGGAACAACATACAAAGGACAAGTTTAGACTGTGTACCTCTGTTCACAAAGGTGTTGTCACCTGTGAGGCCAGGCGAACACTAGCTGCTAAACGGCAAAGACAGGCAAGGAAGGATCATACATCAGATCCCCATTATGCTTCTACAACTACTTACCCATACTACCAGAGGTTGTTCAGTGTGCGGATTGGCCTCACCAGCCACCTACGTATTCACCAACATGTTCTAGCTCCCTAACCCCAGGATGACTGAGTGTCTTCATCGATCACAATAGACGAACATTATTTACCATTATGTATGCAATTTAATTTAGTTGGTTCAGAAAACAAATGTTTTTTTCTAATTTTTTAATACCATTCAATCTGATAGCAAACACAGATGAGCCAATTTGCTTATTAGTTTAAAAACATATCACTGAAGATGCAAGATGCTTGCTGAGCCATGTGCGACATTTGATAAAATAATTTATTGCAGCAGTACTGTCTCTGTCAAACGTACTAACCTCCAATTCCTGTCCTTTTCTTTCTCCAAATACCCAATCACCACACAATCAGCTCATTAATAGATGTTAAGCCATCTGTAAGCTGAGAATGCCGATTCTTCAAAACCTTTAAGGAACACTGAAATTAGTACATGTTTAATTATTCTATCCATCTATTTATCCAGTGTCTTTTTTTTTTTATTAATTTTATTACAATCCATACAAAGCAATCAAGATTTTACAAAAAGAAAAATTGAGTTAAGAACAGATCGATCCCCACCCCTGAGAGAGAGAGCAAGCCAAATAACGTTAAATTTAAGGCTTGTAAACATACCTAATTTAAAAAAAATTCTCTGTGCTTTATGAACTTATTTTAAAATATTACTGATTAGATCCTGCCATGTTTTGAAAAAAGTCTGTACAGATCCTCTTACTGAGAATTTGATTTTTTCCAATTTCAAATAATATAACACATCGGTTTCCCACTGACTTAAAAGAGGAGAGTTTGGATTCTTCCAGTTTATCAGAATGAGTCTGCGTGCCAACAGTGTAGTGAATGCAATCACAATTTGTTTGTCTTTCTCCACTTTAAACCCCTCTGGAAGAACCCCAAACACAGCTGTTAATGGGTTAGGAGAGATTGTGAGTCCAAGGCTGTCTGACAGGTAATTAAAAAATTTATCCAGTGTCACGCCAGCCCCAGCAAGAATACAGCACGAGGCAGGAACAATCTGTAAACAGAGCACCAGCTCCTCGCTAGCACTGTGGCACCATGTCCTCACATGTTTAATTACTAACAATATAGATTATTTAATAGTGATGAGCGAGCACCAAAGTGTTCGGGTGTTCGGTCCGAACACATCGTGATGTTCGTGTGCTCTACCAAGCACCCGAGTATAATGTAAGTCAATGGGAGACAACCAGGCACCACCTGCTCTGAAGAGGGGAGGGTGCCTGGTCCATTGGAAAAGGTCAGAAAGTGACAGAAACATCACCCAAATGGACCGGGAACAGCATGGGGACGATGTCTGGATGCATCTTGGACTCCCAAGTCGCTGCTGGGAACCAGTTTGTCCGAGTTGCACGCCACTTTTACAGACTGACAAAAACATGCCCAAAACCCCCCAAAAAAATCAATTTTACAGGAAAAATGACGCTCTAAAACATTATATGCCAGTGCCTGCAGGTGAGCTGACGCTCTAAAACATGATATGGGAGTGCCTGCAAGTGAGCTGATGCTCTAAAACATTATATGCGCGTGCATGCTGTTCAGCTGACACTCTAAAACATTATATGACAGTGCCTGCAGGTGAGCTGACACTCTAAAACATTAGATGCGAGTGCATACTGTTCAGCGCACCCTATAAAAAAATTTGAGTTGAGGGCCTGCACTTGAGCTGACCCTATTAAAAAAATTGGAGTGCAGGGAATATATACACTCTGGAAGAGGAGGAGGAGGAGAAAACAAGAGTCAACCACATACCTTATGTGGTGCATTTTAAAGTCCATTAAAAAAGATATTTTGAAATTGCCTTTATCAGCTCAGCTCTCCTGTGGTGGAGTTGAGAAATCACGAGTAATCCAGGCCTTGGTCATTTTTATGTGAGTCAACCTGTCAGCATTGCCAGTGGACAAGCGGATACGCTTATCTGTTATAATGCCACCAGCAGCACTAAATACACGCTCAGATAAAACGCTGGCGGCAGGGCAGGCCAGCACTTCCAAGGTGTAGAGTGCAAGTTCGTGCCACGTGTCCAGCTTGGACACCCAGTAGTTGTACAGCGCTGAGGGATCATTTAAGACGCTGACACGGTCTGCTATGTATTTCTTCACCATCTTCCAAAACTTTTCCCTCCTTGTACCACTAGGCCGCGCTTCAGGGTGAGGTTGCTGGCGGGGTGTCATGAAAGTGTCCCATGCCTTGGATAGTGTTGCCCTGCCTTTGTTGGAACTGCTGTGTGTTCCCCTTGTCTCCCTTCCTCTGTTGCCTAAGGAAGTACGGACTGTGCCGGCCGCGTTGTCAGACGGAAAACTTTGGAGCAATCTCTCCACAAGTACCTTCTGGTATTGCACCATTTTACTCGTCCTCTCCACCACAGGAATGAGAGATGAGAAGTTATCTTTGTAGTGGGGGTTGAGAAGGGTGAACATCCAGTAATCCATGTTATCAAAAATACGTGTAATGCAAGGGTCACGGGAAAGGCAGCCTAACATGAAGTCAGCCATGTGTGCCAGAGTACCAACAGGCAAGACGTCGATGTCGACATCTGGATGACTCTCAATCTCCTACTCCTCCTCCTCTTCCCATCCACGCTGAACAGATGTAATTAAAGTCACATGGGTACTACTATCCTCTGTAGCAGAGGCAACAGTCTCCAGCAGCTCCTCCTCCTCCTCCTCTTCATGGTCCAAGCCGCGATATGAAGGAAAACTGTGGATGGTCTTGCTAAAACCCTGTGTCATCTCCTCCCCCATTACCTTGTCTGCCACATTCAGAGCGTCCTCCTTAATTGTAAGCAGTGATCGTTTAAGTAGACACAGCAGTGGGATGGTTACACTGATGATAGCGTTATCACCACTAACCATCTTTGTGGATTCATCAAAGTTTTTTAAAATTTCACAAAGGTCTAACTTCAATGCCCACTCCTTGCTTGTGAATAGTGGAAGTTGACTGGAAAGGCGATGACCATGTTGCAGCTGGTATTCCACAATTGCCCTCTGCCCACTTATTAGGGTGTTTGGATGCCATGTGGCGGAACATGCTGGTGGTGGTGAGGTTGCTAGTGTTCACACCCCGGCTCATTTTGGTACTGCACAGGTTGCAAGCTACCACTCTTTTGTCGTCTGCACATTCCTTAAAAAAACACCATACTGCGGAACACCTACCCCTTAGCAAGGTAGATTTCCGCATGGGGGTGCTCGGTGTCACGGTTGGAGGCCTGTTTGGTGTGGCCTGACTTCTCCCTTTTGCAACACCACTGCCTCTTCCAGCCTGTTGCGGTGCTGCGGATCCCTCCCCCTCTGTACTGCTGTCCTCGCTCGGCTTTTCACCTTCCCATGTTGAGTCAGTGACCTCATCGTACACCACCTCCTCTTCCACTTCCTCACTCTGCTCATCCTCCTGACTTGACCTAAACATAACCTGAGTGCTTGGCAACTGTGTCTCATCATCATACACTTCGTGAACGAATGATTGCCGATCACCACTGTCATCTTCTTGCGACTGTAAAGGCTCAAGACGTTAGGAATCAGGGCACAATATCTCAGGTCCCTCCTCCAGTGTGCTGGGCGAGAGAGCCAAATCTAACTGTGGCACTGTAAAGAGCTCCTCGGAATATCTATCGGAGTGTGGGATCACTCGTCTGGTAAGCCTCTACATGGTGGGAGGAAGGATGATCAGAGTGAGGATTTTGTTGACCAGGCTCTTGGCTACAGAGACTGGACCTGGTGGAAGAAAGAGTGGTGCTTAAACGACTGGAACCATTATCTTCAGCAATCCAACCAACCAACTATTCGCACTGGCCCAACTTGGACAGTTGTTGTCCTGCGCCGCCCAGCTAACTTGAACATGAAGCTGGGTACAGTGTTTTTTTCTGGTGCACTGGCAGCAGGCACAGTTTCTATGCGCCCAGGGCCACGGCCTCTGCGTGCACCATCAGCGTCACGCCCACTTCCCTGTCCCTTATTGCTCACCTTCTTCATATTAATGCTGGACTGTATATGTCACAAAAAACACCAGAATATGGAAAGTATATTAGGCCCAGATGAATGTAATGTGAACTACAGCCACTGTTTTAGGACACTATATGTGACAAAAAAGACCAGAATATGGACAGTATATTTGCCCCAGATTAAACTGAATTTAAAGTACAGAAAATTTTTTCTGATGTCCGGCTGTATATGTCACAAAAAAGGCCAGAACATGCACAGTATATTGTGCCCAGATGAATGTAGTCTAAAATACAGACTGTCAAACACACACTAGAGTCCTTAAAAGAACTTTTGGGTCTTTGCTGAATGTGAGAGCTGTGAAAGTCTGCACACACTAATCTGTCCCTGCCTATCCACGTCTCTCCCTGTCTCTGTCTGAGCCGAACATGCGGCATCAGGTGCTATATAGCACCCGATGATGTGTTCCGGCCACCCAATCACTGTAATGCCAGCACCTGACATGGCTACTGGCATTACAGTGAGGGCAGTACTTACCTGCCCCTTGATTGGCTGCCTCCAACCCACGAAACATGTGGGGCGGAGACTTGAGCATGGCGCACGAGCACATGTGGTGCTCGTTCGAGTAGCGCCATGCTCCGAGCATAGCGATGCTCGAGCCGAACACATGTTCGGCTGAGCATGCTCGCTCATCACAATTATTTAAATGAAGTTAAAGTTTTATCTGTATTATATAATAAAAATATTTTGCTGTATTTCACCTTAAAAATGATATCCTCATCATATGTAAATATGCGCTTTATAAAGTGGCTGAGGTTGTGCAATGTTATAACCGTATCGCAAGTTTACAATGAGGTAATTATACTTATAAGTACAAAGCGTTCTACAAGGAGCACTTGATGGACTAATTTAGTGTGTTTATAGTTCTTGGGATGAAATAGTTTCTGAACCATGAGGAAAGGCTCTAAAGCGTTTGCCATATGAGAGCAGTTCAATAGACACCATGGCTGAGGCAGTGTGTGCTTGATGTTGTATACCGATAATTCTCTATCCGATCAGCTGCTGTAGAGCTGTGATTCCCCACTCAGATACAGTGATATAAATACTCCGAGTGGAGCAGTGAGAGTAATATGGAAAAAGATGATCCACTATGGCAACCCCTAATGGGAGCAGCTGTAAGAAGAAGAAGGTGCAGTGAAAGTAACAACGCGAAAGCAGCTATGGTATTTAGAATATATTGGCCATTCTGTGGACATATTGTTACAGGTTAATTACAATCAGATGCATTAAACTAATAAACAATATGCGGTTAATTTCAGTGTATTTATACAGCCGCGTCTGGGATGTGGATCTAAAAAAGAAAGGGAAACCACACTGGAACAGTAGCACTACTTTGATGCTGGGTGCCACCAGTTTGCAAAACCGAGTGGAGAACTTGTGAACACCAGGGATTGAGTTGGTGTGAAAATGTGCGTGGCTTTACGCCAAGTTTAGGTTTTATACAACACGATTTGAGCGTGGAAATGGGAGAATGCAACATTTTTGTGCTTACGCACCATTTATACATGAGGCCCCAGGAGATTACAAGGATGAGCAGATAAAAGCCCGGTGTTAATTGTTCTAAACATTGTGTGACAAGCATGTTATATGACAAGCCTGACCCTGCTGAAGACAACCAATTACTGCCATTAGAGATGGCGAATCACTGGTGACTCTGGTCACACTAGTACATGTATTTCCTTATATTTAATATAACAAAATTTCTGTTATAACAAAATATTCTTATGATCCAATGAGTTTCGTTACAACAGGATTCCACCTGTATATACAGGCAGTCCCCGGGTTATGTATGAGATAGGGACTGTAGGTTTGTACTTAAGTTGAATTTGTATGTAAGTCAGAGCAGGTACATAAATTTAATAAATGCTGTTGTTGACCGACTGTAACCAAGTGCTCTGCCAATGAATGATGGAGTTTCACCTCTCTCTGACCTTTTAATTATTTCTACTTTATTTTCAATGGTGATGGTTTTTCTCTTCTTTACTGTATCACCAGCACTTGCATCAGATTTGTGTTTCAGAGACATTGTTGAAGGGTGAAGACAAAAGATTAAGATGAGCTCTTCTGCACAGCACTGTACACGCTATCACAGCAGGAAGGCACCAGTTGTTAACACGTCTGATGTACTGACAAGAGACAACTTCCTGCTATGTATGTAACAGTACAAGCAGGCTTGCTATTGAGAATGAATGGGGGCATCGACGGGCGGTTTATCACCAGCCCACCTCACAGTCACCTCCACTACAGTATGCTGCCTGCAGCGTGCGCACACCGAGAACAACCAAGGTGCAGCCAAAGGCGGGTAGTGAATCGCCCCTATTCAATAGGCAGCCATCCGATGCAACAACAACAACAACAACAACATTTATTTATATAGCACATTTTCATACAAAAAATAGCTCAAAGTGCTTTACACAATAAAGAATAGAAAAATAAAAGACACAATAAGAAAACAAAATAAATCAACATTAATTAACATCGAATAAGAGTAAGGTTCAATGGCCAGGGGGGACAGAAAAAAAATAAAATCTGTAGGGATTCCAGACCATGAGACCGCCCAGTCCCCTCTGGGCATTCTACCTAACATAAATGAAACAGTCCTCTTTGGATTTAGGATTCTCACGGAAGGGCTTGATGATGATGATGGTCACGTAGACTTCTGCCTTTTAATCCGTCCATCATTGTTGGAGCATCATAAAGCTTTGAGTAGGTGGAGGTGGCGCAGGCCACCACCACAAAGAAACCGGAAAAAGAAACAGAAAAGAGAGTAGGGGTCAGTACGGATTTTAGAGCCACCATGAGTAGTTGCTATGAGGAAATTGAACATATAGAGTATCAGGATTAAGTTAAATTGAAGTTATAGAAAGGCCATGTTAAAGTAATATGTTTTCAGCAGTGTTTTAAATTGCTGTACTGTATCAGCCTGGCGAATTCCTATTGGCAGGCTAGTACAGATTTTAGGTGCATAGCAGCAGAAGGCCGCCTCACCACTTCTTTTAAGTTTTGTTCTTGGAATTCTAAGGAGACACTCATTTGAGGATCTGAGGTTACGATTTGGAATATAAGGTGTCAGACATTCCGATATATACGATGGGGCGAGATTATTTAAGGCTTTATAAACCATAAGCAGAATTTTAAAGAATAAGAGGTCTAACTTTACTTATGTTTCTTAAGTGAAAAAATGCTGTCCTAATGATCTGATTAATATGCGATTTAAAATTCAGATTACAGTCAACAATTACCCCTAAGCTTTTTACCTCCGTCTTGACTTTTAATCCTAATGTATCCAGTTTATTTCTAATAGCCTCATTGTGGCAGCAAAACTGCCTGGTTGACTGATTAGAGCACCATCCAGGCCGCAGTCATGTGATCTTAAATCACAGGCTGTTGTTTATCCCACCTGTTATTTTCCTGAAGCTGTTACCCATAATCCCTGTTGTGGGGCATCCAGTAAATTTAGTCTTGAAACAAACCATAAATTAATTGATAACCAAAAAATAGGGTGTATAATTAGACCAAGGGATAAAACCAGACACTCCACCAGGGGCATCTGTAATAGAAATTTAATTCAAATTAAAACAAAAAATATATCAGCAGTTCAGAAAGAACCATGCAGTTTTAAATGCTGTTTATTGAACATTCGCTCTCTTGGCACTAAAGCTGTTTTGGTAAATGATATAATATTAAGTTCAAAATCTGATCTGTGTCTTCTTACTGAAACCTGGCTTAGTAAATGTGACACTGTTCCCCTAGCTGAGGCGTCACCAGATGGATACTCGTTCCTTCATAAGTCTAGAGATTCTGGTCGAGGAGGAGGCCTTGGAATAATTCATTGTAACAAAATGCAAATCACTCCTAAAAATTTAGGCAACTTTACATCCTTTGAGGCATTCATTTTAAATATTAAAACAGATTCCAACACAATTATAGTGCTAGTCTACAGACCACCAGGGCCATATTCATTGTTCATGACTGAATTTAGCAACCTTCTGTCTGATTTGGCTATAAATTATGATCACGTAGTACTGATGGGGATTTTAATGTACACATTGATGTGGAAACTGACACTTTTAGCAAATGTTTTACTTATTTGTTAAATTCAGTAGGATTTTGTCAGATTGTCAAAGGTCCAACTCATAATCATAACCATACATTAGATTTAATTATAACTTACAAAGTTGAAATTCAAAATTTAAATATTACTCCATTAAATGTAGTTATTTCCGATCACTTCTTAATTACGTTTGATTTAGTTCTGCCCATGCCAGCACTCGCAGATTAAAACAAAGACAGTGCGACATCTAGATTGTAATTCTGCTTCAAAATTTATAGATACCTTGAGTAAGTCGAGTGTAATTGTGGAAAACCATTTAGATCAGTTAACATCAAATGTAAACGTGGAAAACAATTTAGATCAGCTAATATCACATTATAATGTGACCTTGAGAGATGCTCTGGACACAGTGGCTCCCTAAAACAAAAGTGATCAAAGCACATAGAAACTCTCCCTGGTTTAATGAAAATACTCGAGCTCTTAAATTAGAGTGTCGAAAACTGGAGCGCAGATGGAGAACAACAAAGCTACATGTCTTTCAAATTGCATGGACAGAGAGTGTAATAAATATAAAAAGCCCTCTTTAAAGCTCGCTCAGAATACTATTCTACATTAATAGATAGCAATAATAAAAATCCTAGGGTACTTTTTAGAGCAGTGGCTAAATTAACAAATGGGAATTCAGATCAACAGTGCAAAATACCAACAGATATTAGCAGTACAGACTTTATGAACTTCTTCAATGAGAAAATTAAAAATATAAGATCCCAGATCTCAGCATCACAGTACAAACCAAATACTAGCTTAGCAGACCCTGTCACATTGCATTCAGCACTTTAATAATTTTAATCCTGTAACTCACCAGGAAGTCTTAACTTTAATTACTAAAATGAAGCCCACTACTTGTTCCCTAGATCCAGTGCCAACAAAACTAGTAAAAGTGCAATGGATGTTCTTGCAGCCTATTCTAACCATTATCAATAGTTCATTACTGCATGGCACGTACCTGATGCACTAAAAGTGTCAGTCATTAAACCTTTACTTAAAAAGTCAGACCTAGACCCACACATACTAAATAACTATAGGCCTATTTCAAATTTACCATTTCTCTCTAAAATACTAGAGAAAGTAGTCGCCAGTCAGCTTCAGTCACACCTTACGCATTACAATTTATTTGAGAAATTCCAGTCTGGCTTTGACTGGTCATAGTACAGAAACGGCACTAACACGGGTTGTAAATGACATTCTGATATCCTCTGATGAAGGAAATTCCACTGTAATTATGTTGTTGGACTTAAGTGCAGCATTTGACACCATTGACCATTCTATTTTACTGCACAGGCTAGAAAGATGTTGGGCTTACAGGCCCGTGCTCGCTTGGTTCAGTTCTTATTTATCAAATCGATTCCAGTATGTACAGAAATGTGCTGACAGTACTCCATCATTATACACAGAAGTTCAATATGGTGTCCGCAGGGCTCAGTACTGGGACCTTTACTGTTTTCACTTTACATGCTTCCACTGGGATCTCTCATTAGGAAACATAATGTTAATTTTCACTCGTATGCAGATGACACCCAGTTATACCTTTCATTTAAATCAAATGAAGTTTCTCCGATGTTGTCTTTAATTAGTTGTGTTAGTGAATTAAAGGAATGGATGAATGAGAACTACTTGTCTTTAAATACAGATAAAACAGAGATGTTAATTGTTGGAGGGAATGACGCTGATCACAGCAATATTTTGTCGTCATTTAACTCAGTTGGAATCCCAATTAATTTTACTGAATCAGCCCGCAATCTAGGAGTTATCTTTGACTCTAGCATGTCATTTAAAGCATATTACAAAGTCGTCCAAAACATGTTTTTCCATCTTAAAAATATTAGGAAATTAAGGCTTTCTAAATAAACAGGATTGTGAGAAATTAATTCATGCATTTATCTCTAGTAGGATTGACTACTGCAATGCGGTGTTCACTGGCTGTTCAAACTGTTCTCTATACAGCCTCCAGTTAATCCAAAATGCGCTGCAAGAATTATTACAAGAACAAGAAAATATGAACACATAACCCCAGTTCTTAAATCTTTACACTGGCTCCCAGTTAAGTTTAGGGCAGATTTCAAAATCCTCCTTTTAACATATAAAGCATTAAATGGCCAAGGTCCGCTTACTTGTCTGAACTTATCATGACTTACAAACCTGAGCGCACATTAAGATCTCAAGATGCCGGTCTGCTTAGGATTCCAAGGATTAATAAAATAACAGTGGGAGGTCGAGCTTTTAGTTACAGGGCCCCTAAACTGTGGAATGGTCTTCCTGCTTCCATAAGAGATGCCCCTCGGTCTCAGCCTTTAAATCCCGGCTGAAGACTCACTACTTCAGTTTAGCATATCCTGACTAGAGCTGCTGATTAACTGTACATACTGCATCTCTGTTGTTAGTCATTAGCACTATAACATAAGTAACATGATAATTATATTTGAATACTAACCCTCACCTATTCTGTTTCTTTTCTCGGTACCCAAATGTGGCCATTGGTGCCACGGCCCACCTACCAAGTTGTTTGCCTGCCTATGGTAAAGTCATCCCTGATGGAGGATCACAGGAATCATGGGAAAGAGGGTCCTTTCATCGGAGCAACGTTTCAGCCGTGGCATGGCCAAATGGAGATGCAGCTAGATGGATGAGGTCTCCAGGACTCTAAAAATATCCAAACCTAATTATATCATATCATCTACTGTTAAACCGTAATTCTAAAATTTTTATTATTATGCTGTCTTAAGGAATTGTTCTGTTGTGTATATTGTATTGTATTGACCCCCTACTTTTGACACCCACTGCACGCTCAACCTACCTGGAAAGGGGTCTCTCTTTGAACTGCCTTTCCGAGGTTTCTTCCATTTTCCCTACAAGGTTTTATTGGGAGTTTTTCCTTGTCTTCTCAGAGAGTCAAGGCTGGGGGGCTGTCAAAAGGCAGGGCCTGTTAAAGCCCATTGCGGGACTTCCTGTGTGATTTTGGGCTATACAAAAATAAACTGTATTGTATTGTATTGTATTGTATCCATTATTGCTAATCACTAAGATTTTCTCTTTATTTAACTTGAGAAAGTTACTATTCATCCATTCTGAGATACAAGTCAGATATTGTGTTAGTGAATCATATGAATCGGGGTCAAAGATGCACACTACAATACTATCCCCCACCGCCCCGTTCACCATCAATGGCCTCCATTCAGACACAACAGGGTCACTGCTTACAGCATTACCAGCCACCCACTAAGAACGACCGGGCAGCCGTGTGTGGTGGGCTGGCAGTGAAACCGCTTGCTGCCAGGAGCCGCCCGAGGGACACTAAACTGCACGAGCAGTGAAATCGCCCCCCTCTAGCCTCCGTCCAGCCACCGCTTGCATATATTTATATATATAGTAACTGTTGGCCACAGCTATTACCCAGCTAGGATGCCAATAGAATGGAAGAACCATAGGAGAGAGCATTGGTGAAGCAGTACCTCCCCTGGGATGCAAGAGGGCAGCCCTCCTGGGTGGCTGTGCCACCACGGATTCCCCCAGGGTATGGGACTTGGGGTTTGGTACAGTCCTGAGGATGCTGTGGGGGCTGCCAGAGGGAGCTGTGGTACCCTATACTGGACTTCCACCACACCCTAACCCTAACACTGATGAGCCACCTGTAGCATTCACAGGAGCGTAATAAAAGGAGCCACCTCACTACATTTAGGGAGCCAGAGTCGGGAGGAAGTGGACAAAGCTTGCCAGGAGAGAAGTGGAGGCAGAAGGGAGAAGGAAGATAGGAAAGAAAGGGTGATTTCTTATATTGTGCGCTATGTGCTTTATGTACTGTGCCGTGGGGATCAGGAAAAAGCACTCCCCAAATGTAAATAAACGTGTGTGCTGGACTGGAACTCATGTCCTGCCTGTCTGTGTCGGGGTTAGGGCGGATGTACATGCCCTGGTGGTCCACAATACATACAATACAATACAATACAATACAATTTTTTTATACAACAGACCCTGCCTTTTAACAACCCCCAGCCTTGACTCTCTAAAAAGACAAGTAAAAACCCTTGTAGGGAAAAAAAAGAAAGAAACCTTGGGAAAAGCAGTTCAAAGAGAGACCCTTTTCCAGGAAGGCTGGGCGTGCAGTGGGTGTCAAAAAAAGGGGTAAATACAATACAATACACAGAACAGAACACAAGTCATCCTTAATACAATATAAGTGCAATAGAAATATTACAAGTACAGAGCAGAATTCAACAGTAGATGATATCACATAATATGATTTGGATTTTTTCAGAGTACTGAATACCTTGGCCATCAAGCTGCCTCCCCGTATTGGTCATTCCACAGCTGAGTCAATGCTGGGCCAGCGAATCCGATGAAAGATCCCCTCAACCCGATGATCCTCCATCAGAGATGACTTTACCTTAGGCAAGCAAACAACTTGGCAGGTGGGCAGTGCCACATTTTGAGTACCAAGAAGAGAAACAGAATAGGTAAAGGTTAGTAACAAATTATAACAATCTTATTACTTATTTTTTTGTGCTAATGACTAACAACAGAGATGCAGTCTGTACAGATAATCAGCAGCTCCATTCAGGATATGCTAAACTGAATTAGTGAGTCTTCAGGATTTGAAAGCTGAGACCAAAGGGGCATCTCTTATAGTAGCAGGCAGACCATTCTATTGCTTAGGGGTCCTGAAGCTAAAACCCCAACCTCCCACTGTTATTTTATCAATCCTTGGTATCATAAGTAGACTGACATCTTGATGTACATGTCTTAATGTACATTCTGGTTTGTAAGTCATGATAAGTTCAGACAAGCAGTCCGGACCTTGGCCATTTAATGCTTTATATTTTAAAAGGAGGATTTTGAAATCTGCCCTAAACTTAACCGGGAGCCAGTGTAAAAATTTAAAAACTGGAGCTATGTGTTCGTATTTTCTTTTTTTTTGTAATAATTCTTGCAGCAGCATTTTGAATTAACTGGAAGCTGTATAAAGAACAGTTTGAACATCTAGTGAACACCACATTACAGTAGTCACTCCTACTAGAAATAAATGCATGAATTAATTTCTCAGAACCCTGCTTCTTTAGAAAATGCCTTCATTTCCCAACATTTTAAAGATGGAAGGCGCTGCAAGAGCATCCATTACACTTTTTACTAGATTTGTTGGCACCGGATCTAGGAAACAAATAGTAGGTTTCATTTTAGAAATTAAAGTTAAGACCTCCTGTTTTCTCACAGGATTAAAATTTCTAAAGTGTTGAATACAATGTGAGACAGTGTCTGCCAAGCTAGTATGTGGTTTGTACTGTGATGCTGAGATCTTATATTTTTAAGGAGCTGAAATACCCAGCATTGCCCGGGAGGAAAATAAAGTTTTTTTTAATTGTTTGAGAAAAACATAATTAAAAAAAACACAACTTTAAAAATAAAAATAAATGAACAAACAATAAACCTGGGTTTGCTTCGCTGACGGTGAGATATGAAGAAGGCAGATTCACCAGTGTTTGTGTGTCAGCTTTTATCCCTCCAGATCAGAGAATGTCCAGTTCCATTGCCTCAAAACACTACTCACATCTACAGTTATTCCCAGTTTCAAATAGAAACTAGCAGCATCAGATCCTTAGGGCGGTATTATGTATCGTGAACGTGAGTGAGAGAATAAAAGTAAAAAAAGAAAACTTTTACAAGTACAACACTATAAATGTACACGGTTTGTTACAGAAGCAAACCAAATGTATGTGTGTACTGTATAATATTAACAATAAGAGCAGCTCACTACTGAGAACAGCAAATATAGGAGGCAGTGGGGATTGAACCGGTGGCCCCTTGATTACAAGTCAGCAAATCTTACCGCTACGTCACAGAAGCTGATGTATTGTCCTTGAATCTTTTGTGAAAGTGTATTTTTGATCTTTGGACTTCAGGCTTCACACATTCTATAGTTTATGCCTACATTTTGTAACATTTATTACAAAATTTTTAAAAAGTTTCTGTTTTAACAATGTGTTTACACAGATTACTGTAGAAATGGAACAAACATGAAATGCATGTGTTCCAAATAACAATCTATTATTTTCACTCTAAAACTCCAGCAGATCACTCCGAGATAATCAAACAAGGCATGAGCTGGGAGAACTTAGTGAATGTTCTGCGACGGTGGGGGATGGAATAGCAGGCTGCTTGATGCTTGTCTAAATCTGCACATTTACAGGACAAAGATGCTGACAGAAAGGTGTGAACGGATTTAAGGTGGGCCGGATTTACGAGTTTTCTTGTAGGCTCTGGTAATTCTAGTGTTAAAAGGGGGTTTCTGAAGGGCGTCTGCGTCCCCATACAGCAGCGGTCACATTATATATATATTTGTGTGTGTGTGTGTGATACAGTATCTGCCAACTGAGATGTTTGCCAACTGGCCGACCAACCCCAAGTGTTATAAGGTAGGTAACCACCTAATAATCAGATTGTGCTTCAGAGCACAAAAAATATTTATAAATATATATATTTAGAAGCGTAAGGAAGGGGAAGGTGATGCCAGCAAACTACTAATTAAAGTAGAACTGCTGCAGGTTAACTCAAGTCCTACACAAAGCACTCAGTATTTTTGGTGCTTTAAATTTTTTGCAATGTGCAAGAGCTACACAGGGTCCATGCCCAGCCAGGATGCCCCTGCACACTATATTCAGGGGGAGCAGCCTTGGACAGTGCAATACCTCCCCCTGGACGCTAGATGGCCACCCCCAGGGAGCAGTGCCTCAGTTTTCCACAGGGCTCCATGGGAATTGGAGTTGGGTGCAGCCCTGTTGTGTTTGGGACTCCTTAGCCTGTGTGAACAGCATATTCATCACACCCGGAAGTGCAGCCGGAACTCAGTGATCAAGCACCTGGAGCTTCCGGGTGAACTATAAAATGAGCCAATGACCACCACTCAGCGGCCGGAGTTGGGTGGAGGAGGAGAAGGCTGCCTGGGAGAAGTGGTGGTGCCGAAAAGAGAAAGTGCTTGGTGACTGCTGTGTGTTTGGGACTGTGTATTGGCTGTGGGGTTCACGGGGAAGACGTGCCCGACAGACGAAGAAAAAATAAATATTTTGTTTATTTTACCTGTCCTCCCGTGTCCAATCTGTGTCGGGTCAGGTGCTATATAGTGCCTTATTCACAATCTATATTCATTGCCCCAATAACACTACTTACATTTGACCTAGAAAAGCTAACTTTGTACTGAAAACTCTGCACCAGTATTCAATCACTTTTTATTAGAACATTAGAAAAGGTTTAATGAGAACAGGCTGTTCAACCCAACAAAGCTTGGGTAAGCCAGCTAATCCAGCACAAGTTTGGGGTCTCTGAAATGGAGGTGGAATTGTCTGGCCTGAGTTGCAGTAGAGAATTGGGAGAGAATTGGGAGATATGGCCCAGGTGTCTTTTACAACAACAACATTTATTTATATAGCACATTTTAATACAAATAATGTAGCTCAAAGTGTTTTACATGATGAAGAAAAGAGAAATAAAAGACAAAGTAAGAATTAGAATAAGATAACACTAAAATAGAATAAGAGTAAGGTCCGATGGCCAGGGAGGACAGGAAAAACAAAACAAAAAAAAAACTCCAGATGGCTAAAAAGAAAAAATAAAATCTGCAGGGGTTCCAGGCCACAAGACCGCCCAGCCCCCTCTGGGCATTCTACCTAACATAAAGAAAACAGTCCTCTTTGTATTTAGGGTTCTCTTGGAAGGACTTGATGATGATGGTCATGCAGACTTCTGGCTTTTAATCAGTCAATGTAGGAACATCACGGTGCTTTGATTAGGAGGTGATGGCGCAGATCGTTTCCACAAAAAACCAGAAAAAGAAACAGAAGAGAGAGTAGGGGTCAGTACGGATTTTAGAGCCACCATGAATAGTTATTATGATGAATTGAATATACAGAGTATCAGGATTAAATGAAGGTGAAGTTATCAGAAAGCCATGTTAAAGTAATGTGTTTTCAGCAGTTTGTTAAAGTGCTCCACTGTATTAGTCTGGCGAAATTCCTATTGGCAGGCTATTCCAGATTTTAGGTGCATAACAGCAGAAGGCTGCCTCACCACTTCTTTTAAGTTTTGCTCTTGAAATTCTAAGCAGACACTCATTTGAAGATCTAAGGTTACGATTTGGAATATAAGGTGTCAGACATTCCAATATATAAGATGGAGCGAGATTATTTAAGGTTTTGTAAACCATAAGCAGTATTTTAAAGTCAATTCTGAATGACACAGGTAACCAGTGTAGTGACATCAAAACTGGAGAAATGTGCTCGGATTTTCTTTTCCTAGTTAGGTTTCTAGCAGCTGCAGTCTGCACTAGTTGCAAACGATTTATGTCTTTTTTGGGTAGTCCTGAGAGGAGTGCGTTACAGTAATCTAGTCTACTGAAAACAAGCGTGAATTAATTTCTCAGCATCTTTCAATGATATAAGAGGTCTAACTTTTGCTACATTTCTTAAGTGAAAAAATGCTGTCCTAGTGGTCTGATTAATATGAGATTTACAATTCAGGTTACAGTCAACAGTTAGCCCTAAGTTCTTTACCTCCGTCTTGACTTTTTATCCGAATGCAGCGTTTATTTCTAATAATCTCATTGTCTCCATTATTGCCAATAACTAAAATTTCTGTTTTCTCTTTATTTAGCTTGAGAAAATTACTATTCATCCAATTAGAAACACAAGTAAGACATTGTGATAGTGACTTAACAGAATCTGGGTCATCAGGTGCTATTGATAAATGCAACTGTGTCTCATCAGCATAGCCGTGGTAACTCACGTTGTGCCTCGAGATAATCTAGCCTAACAGAAGCATGTAGATTGAGAAGAGCAGCGGACCCAGGATAGACCCTTGCGGAACACCATATAAAATATTATGTGTCTTTGAGTTATAATTATCACAACTAACAAAAAATGTTCTATCTGCCAGGTAGGTTTCAAACCAATTTAAGACATTTCCAGAGAGGCCCATCCATTGACTAAGGCAATTTCTAAGAATGTTGTGATCAATGGTGTCAAATGCGGCACAGATCTAAGAGGATAATAACAGATAAATGGCCTCTGTCTACATTTACCTTCAAGTCATTTACTACTTTAACGAGTGCAGTTTCTGTGATGTGATTTGTTCTAAAACCTGACTGAAATTTATCAAGAATAACATGTTTATTAAGATGATTATTTAACTGCATAATGACTGCCTTCTCTAACATTTTACTTAAGAAAGGCAGGTTATAAATGGGTCTAAAATTTTCAAAAGCAGAGGGGTCAAGATTATTTTTCTTGAGTAGGGGTTTAACTACGGCAGTGTTAAGACAGTCTGGGAAGACCCTTTATCCAATGATGAGTTTACAATGTCAAGATTATTATCAATTAGCACGCCTGATACTTCTTTGAAAAAACTTGTTGGTATTGGATCAAGGATGCAGGTGGAGGGTCTCAGTTGAGAAATTATTTTATGTAAATCAGGTAAATCTATCCTGGTGAACGAATTTAATTTGTTTATAATGGAGTACTGGGGCTCAGGAGGATCCGCAGTGTTGGGGAGATATAAGAGAGACAGTGTGCACCCTTAAGGTGGCACAGGATGAAATTCCAGACCAGACAGATATAGATAGGTAGGTCACAGTCACAAGTCTCAAGGTAAAATGTGCACACCGCCTGGGGACATCAACCCCAGAATTGAAAGTGTCAAACCATTTCCAGGTTTTTGCAGAGCTGGATGGTGTCTCTGAAGATTCTGAGGTGCCACCTCAAAACCAGTTCCCATAAAAACAGAGGCAGTGATAGCTGGGGACTCAATTATTAGGTGGATTGAAGCATGGATTTTCTCCAGAGACAGAGAATCTTCCATGGTGTGTTGCCTTATGGGTGAACAGGTGGGAGACCTCCCTGGAAGAGTTGATAGGCTCCTGGGCAGAGCGGTGGTGGATCCAGTTGTCATTGTCCATAATGGAACAAATAACATACATAAGAATAGTCTGTCAGTCTGGAATCCAAATTTGAAGAGTTAGGTGAAAGGCTGAACAGCAAAACTGACAAGGTAATATTATCTAAAGTTCTGCCTGGTGCACAACCACATCAAGGTAAGACTAAATAGATTAAAAGGCTTAACACAAGGCACAAATCTTGGTGTAGGGTAGAATAATAAAGGTTTAAGGGGTATTGGGACTCCTTTTATAACTGTGACGGGTTTCATCTGAACCAGAGAGGCATCAATGTGTTGGGGAGGTTTATGAGTACATAAGTGAAGGATTGTTTAAACTAGAGTATTGGGGAGGAGGGTGTTTAGGACAGGCCAAGTTTAGAACTGCACATGAAAGAAAAAACAATAGCGTAAAAATAAAAATTCATAGTGATGTAAATTCTAACCCAGGCTTTAAATGCAATAGTAAAATGAGTGATACATTTAAAATAACTTGCCTTAATGCTAGAAGTATAAAAAAAAATTGAGTTGAAGTTTAATGTAGCAGAGCATAATAATACTATAGCAATAACGGAAACCTGTCTAAGTAAAAAAGAAGGGGATGAGGATAACATAGAGGACAGAGAACAGAACAGGAGGTAGGGTTGCTGTTTATGTCAAATTGAATTTAAATGCAACTCTTCTTCAATGGACGATGAACCCCAAATCATTAGGAAATAAGGCATTATTTTAGGAGTATGTTATAGACCATCCAAATGCAGGCAGTAATTTCAAAGCATATATTTTTAGTAATATTAAAAAGGTAAGTTTATAAGGGGATATTGTAGTCTTGGGGTGTTTAACTACCCAAATATTAAGTGCAAATAGCAGAACATAAAAGCAGGAGTTTTTAGAAGAAAACAGTGACTGTTTTTTAACAGAGTATGTTAGAGCACAAACAGAAGCATGTCAAGATTTAGTATTTTGTAATAAGCAGTAGAATTGAGGGTGTAGAGGTGATTGAACCACTAAGGTCAAGTGACCATAATATAATACAATTCTCAGAGTTTTGGAAGCATGCGGATGCAAAGACTAAAACTGTTCAGTTTAACTTTAGTAGGGCAAATTTTGAGCAGATGCGACAAAATCTAAGGAGAATAAACTGGAATAAGCTTTTAAGTGTGGAGATAGTCGAGGAGTGTGGAAAATGTTTAAAAATGTTTTACATATAATGCATGACAGGTATATACCTAAATTTGTAATTAGGAAATAAAAAAAAAACTATGCAGTGGGTTAATAAAGAGTTGAAAAAGAAACTGCAAAGGAAAAAAGCAGCTCTATAAAATGTATAAGATTGATAACTTCAATTTGAATCATAGGCATATGAGAACATGAGGGCAACTATTAAGAAAGATATTAGGGAGGCTAAGGGAAGTTAGAGGAATATAGCAGATAAGGTGAAAGATGTCCCAAAGAGATTCTTTCAGTATTTTAGTAGTAAAAGAAAAGTCAAGGAGGAGGTGAAATGCATCAGGAATAGTAAAGGGGGAAGTAAAAAATTCAGTGAAATAGCAGATGCTCTAAACTTGCATTTTTCTGTGGAAAGTGGATAACTTCCCAGCAGTAGCAGGGACTACTAAGGAAGTAGTGAGTGATTTAGAAATGGTAGAGGGAAAAGTATACTCCTTAGAGTAAGGCTGAAATCAAACAAATCACTGATACCACATAATATGTATTCCAGAGGTCTTAAGGAGGTTACCGAGTACACATATAAACCATTGACACATGATTTTAAGGGAAATTCCGCAGGACTGGAAAATGTGAAATATTATCCTGTTATATAAAAAGGGTGATCGAGCAGATCCAAGCAATTATAGGCTAGTTAGGTTAATGTGCATCACAGGTAAATTAATTGAAGAAATTATTAAGGTAAAGATTGAGCAACATATGGCAAGAACAAGAGCATTACTGAACAGTCAGTATGGGTTCAGAAGAAGAAAGTCATGTTTTGCCAACATGGTAGAATTCTATGAGGAAGCAGCAAAAGGATATGATAAAAGTGGAGCATATTATTTATCTTGACTTTCAGATAAGGTGCCACAGGAGAGGTTGGGTATCCAACTAAATGAAGTGGGATTTCAGGGTGTTGTTTGTAGATGGGTGCAAAATTGGCAGAGATACAGGAAAGAGAGGGGTATGGTTTAAGGAACCCTATCTGAATTGGTCGAGGTTAAGGGTGATGTTCCAAAAGGGTCCAAAAGCTAAGGCCTCTGCTATTTCTAATATATATAGATACTTTTGCCATGGATTATAAGTAACAAATTGGTTACGTCTGCAGATGATACCAAGCTAGGTGGATTGACAGATATTCTCAAATTTGTTAAATTCCTGCAGAGGGACTTGGACAGCAAACAGGGTTGGGCAGATTTGTGGCAGATAAAATTTATTGCAAGTAAAAGTGAAGTTTTACACTTAGGAAGTAAAAACATGAGGTCGGAATACACAAAGGGAGGTCTAAAATCAAAAGTATACCTTATGAGAAGGATTTATGAATCATATTAGACTTGACAATATCAACTGCCAGACACTATTCACAAGTCATTAGGAAGGCTAACAGAATGTTAGATTATATAACATAATATGTAGAGTACAAGTCCAAGGAGGTTATGCTCAAGCTTTATAACACACTGGTGAAGCCTCACATTCGGTACTTTGTGCAGTTGTTGTCTCCAGGCTACACAAAGGACATAAAAGCACTAGAAAAAGTCCAGAGAAGAGCAACTAGGCTGATTCCAGGGTTACAGAGGGGGAATTATGAGGAAGGATTAAAAGAGATGAGTCTTTTCTCCAATGTTGTCTTTAATTAGTTGTTTTAGTGAATTAAAGGAGTGGATGGATGAGAACTATTTGTATTTAAACACTGATAAAACAGATGGTGGATAATAGTTGCTTTCCTATCAGACAGTATTGGATTTGCAACTATTACTGATCATCTAATCACAGTATTCTGATTTACACTAAATGAGGTTATGTAATGATATACGTATTGTAGTGTCTTACACTAAATTGCTTGCTTGTTCACTTATTTTGATCAGTTAAAGAATCCTAATTCACTCCACAACTTAATGATAAAGAAATGTTTAATATTATCTACAACTAGAAATATGTCATATTTTCTTTGCTAAAAACAGTTCAAAGCTTCTCCAGAGGTTTAGCAAGAATTAATGAATGCTGCATTAAAATAAACCTGCTCAGCTAATTTCTGTTTTCCTTTAGTCATTTTAACCTGTTAAACTCAGCCAATTGTGTTTAAAAGCCGCATAAAATCTTTAATTTCCTCATTGCTTCAAATAAATGACAGTGTTTTGTCATTAAAATATTGTATTGCATACTTCCATACCACATTTTTCTTTTTTCCCCTCAAACAGTTCTGAATTGCTGAATCCTAGCAACACCTGACCCCAACATCCCCCAATGGCTTTCTTGAACGTCCTGATTGAAATGTGTAAAATCTGAATGAGAATGGTGCTTCAACTTTCAAAATACACCACAATGCACTTTCTATATTTCAGATTTTTTTTTTTTTGTAAAGATGTTTTTGAATCTTGAAGCTAGTTATTTGGTAACTTGGATACAAGGTATAATTTCTTTACCAACTATATATATTCTGACAGTAGGATCTGCTCTTCTAAATAATACAATGCCATTGGTCTTCAATAATGAATAAGTATGCTAAGGCCACATATTTGAAAAGAAAGTAGAGAAAAAATATTGTTATTTCTACTGCTTCAAAATAGTAAAAATAGACATATTACTGTACTGTGTTTCATAGCAATTTTTTCTGGGTGTTCCTGACATATTTACTGACACTTTTTATACTGTTTGGAAGCTTATTTCAATATGTGTGCAAATAATATTAAAAGTGCATTAGTTGATAAAAAGTTACAGAATTTTGCAACTTTTTCTGCTGCAACATATGTGTACAACTTAACTACATTCTCAAGGTGTAAAAATCGTGAAAGAGAAATGTCTGACCTTTATTTTTTCCAAATTGGGTAGAAGTCGGGATTTAATTGTTGATTATTTTTAAGAATTTTTATTTTCAACATACATTTGTTGTCTTCTAAATTAAATTGTCAATGCTCTTTAATTTATGCCTGAACATATGTTTTAATATAAGATTAAATTATATAGATGTTTGAATGCTTGCATTTAAATCATACATTTCTAAATGACATTTAAAATTAATAGAAACAAGTCATAAAGATATTCTTATCTGGTCACTTATTTCTTAGTTTACTTTTTTCTTCATTTTGTTTCAGTCAATGCATTGCTTGTCAGCAACCTACAAGTTGTTCATTAATATATTAAATTGTAAATCTTTGAAACCCTGTTTTATCCTGCTTTGCAAAATGGTTTCACTTTGTTGAAGATATTATCAAATTACTTACCATTTACTTTTATCGCTTGAGTGAATTCCATTTGCTACATCCTTGTTCTGGATTGCCAGAACAACTTAATCATTTCCTGATGTTTTGATCACTAACTTTGGACAACTGTGATTGAAATGTTTTTATTTAGTTACAGTTCAAACTACAGTAATGATGTTCAGAAGACCACACATTTACATTAATAGTATAATAATATTTAGTTTGAAACAAAGCTCTAAAAAGTCATGTGTTAAGATTATAACATAAAACATGGCATAAAACAATAATCATTTAGATGTAGACAATACTTACCCAAGAGTTGTGCATTTAATTCTGCTTTTATATTGGTAAAAATTATTTAGTCATTTGACATATTTCTATCAATGGTTAGTCAGAAAGTTTATTACTTTAGTATACACTATACAAGTATATTTTTCTATTAAATTATTTCAAAAGTGAAGCTATAAAATGAAAAGTGTGAATATCTTTAAAACACAGTTGAACCAGTTTAATTTGAAATTGTGCAATGGAATAAAACAATGTTTTTTTTCTTAAATTATATTTAAAATGCTCAATAGGTAATAATTGTTGAAACTAGATTTATCAAATAAAACATGGAGTACACTCTTTCTATACATCATAATTAAATTGTGTATGCTTACAATGTAGAAGTAATGCCATCTACTGTATAATTTTCCTCATCCTGTTCCTCACCATGGATAGCGAGAAACAGAGTTAAATTCTGACTACAAGTGGCTCAATAAAAAAACTGACCCTTTATAAGATAGCTGTCTAATGTACAGAACACTCACGCTGAGCAAGTTCAATTTTTTCAATCAACTAAACAGTTTGATTTTGGAATACAGGATGAAATCAGGATATCCAACTAGAATTCAAGACCACTGACGTAGTGCTATTCATCTTAATGAATAAAACCTTTCTGGAAAGCTGTTGGAATATGATATCCCTTGCTTCTAGCTTAGCTTGGTATTAGTACATGTCCAGTACTGTTGCCTAAATCATTTCCTACACTCCTATTAAGGCCTACATCCTAACATTCATAACTTCATTACATTATTTTCTTGTCTCAGTTGGAGGCTCAGTGTTAAGGCACCTCTAGAAAATCCTGATGGAATTCAGTCCAAGGGAAGAACCATTCCTGCAGAGAACACTACAGGGCAAAGTTACCCACTAGTGACGGGTGGTGAGGTTCATGGCTGGTGAGGCACTGACTCCTTAAGAGTCAGATTTAAAAATATATGAAACCCAAAAGTTAGCTTATTAACTATTCAATTGGCAGCGTACACATTGACTACTAGTTATGTTTCATATCTCATCAGCATTCTTTACACACAGATAGGTAAGGTACATATTTGGCTAAGAAAGAACGTTACATTTATAGCGGCGAGAGAGAGCACATTTGCTCTGCACCCTTCACGTGTTCTAAATTTGGCGTTGCAATTCCACAATTCATGCTTATTCAATACAAATAAAAGTATTGAGTTGTGTATATAAAAAAAACGGATTTCAATTTTGACCTAAATGAAATATGTAGTTGTTTTAAAAGCTTTTAATTCTGATGCTTTAATCAATTTTAATACAGACTGTTCAACAAAAGAATAACAGGAAAAACAAGATTTTTTTTTATTTAAAGTCAAAATTTAGTTTTTAAATATTTGTTTTTTTTTTCTTAGTCTGATCCAAATTTTTTATAAAATTGAAAACCGTTTATTGTCTTATCTTTCTTTGTAAATGAAGTCCATGCACCTATCCTTCTCCACAAAAATCTCCATCACTTTCCTGTGAGACCCCTCCTTATTTTCCTTTAGTTTTAAAAGTCTTAATCTTCCATCTTGACAGTCAGTTGGAACAAAAAATAAAAATAAACGGGCCGTTGCAGTGCACTTTACTTTCTGGTATTGCCAACTTATTGGCACCCATAGTCTCTGCGTAGAAGAACAGCAGCAAAAAGTGTCTGTTGGGCACACATACGCCCCCTTTGGTGCGGCACGGTACTGTCTGCCTCACCTTGTGCCTTCTCGCTGTGGTTTTATGTCCGATCACGAAGACTAAATATGTCACACACATTTATTAAAGATATTATTCATACTGTGGAAAGTCAGGGTGTATAATAAACGCGTCTGCAAACATTATATTGATGACATACAGAGAGATAGCAACAGGCATGAGCCAATTGCATGCATCAACCCCGTGTGGGAGGGAGAGCGCAGTCCATAGTGAGGTGAGGCTCATCGCTGCTGCACCTCGCGTTTCTCCCCTGTATTTGAACAGGAAATGCGCCAATTCTGCGATTTTGGCTATAAAAATGTTTAAAAGTATTGGAATCATACAGAAAATAAATTTATAGCTTAGACCAATGGACACATTTATTTTATATTATCATTATTAGGTTTTTTTACTTTCATGATGACAAGTGAGGCACTCCGTCACCTGTATCCCCTGATCGCACATCTCTGTTACCCACACCAGGCCAGTTTACAATTTCTAATTAACTCAGGGTGAAAGTATTTATGATGCAGAGGAAAATAAGAATACCCAGAAAAGAAACAAGGCAGTGTCACACACATGCATATAGGGGACAACTTCTGGGTTCCACTGACTGTAATTACACTACAAAGCAGAGTTTGGCACTGTCATACATATCGATGCATGCATTTATACATTTATTTAAAGAGGTTCTGTAAAGGTACCTATTTGGCTAAGAAAGTGCAGATGCAATGACTAAAATTGTTAAGTTGAACTTTGGTTGGGCTAATTTTGAGCAGATGCGACAATATCTAAGTAGGATACACTGGGATACGCTTTTAAGTGTGGAGACAGTCGAGGAGCAGTGGAACAGGTTTAAAAATGTGTTACATGTAATGCAGGACAGATACATACCTAAATTTGGAATTAATAGGAAACTAAAAAAAACTCCACGGTGGATTAATAAAGATTTAAAAAAGAAGTTGCAAAGGAAAAAAACTGCTTTGTAAGACATATAAGACTAATGACTGCAAAGTGAATCGTAGAGCGTATGAGAACATGAGGGCAACCATTAAGAAGGATAAAAAGACAGGAGGCTAAAAGACAGTTGGAGAGGACTATAGCAGATAAGGTGAAAGAAGACCCTAAGAGATTCTTTCAGTATTTTAGTAGTAAAAGGATAGTCAAGGAGGAGGTCAAGTGGATCAGAAATAGTAAAGAGGAATTAAAAGATATAGACAATGAAATAGCGGATGTCCTAAACTTACATTTTTTCTGAGGTGTTCACAAGTGAGCAAGTGGATAACCTCACAGAGGTAAACACAACTACTAAGGAGGTACTGAGGGATTTGGAAATTGTAGAGGGAGAAGTGCTGCTCAGATTAAATAAAATGAAATTAAACAAATCACCAGGACCAGATAATATTTATCCTCGAGTTCTTAAGGAGGCTAGTGAGTACATATATAAATCCTTGACACATATTTTTAGGAAGTCATTGTGCACTGGAGAGATTTCCGAAGGACTGGAAAATGGCAAATATCATCCCATTATACAAAAAAGGTGACAGGGCAAATCCAAGCAGTTATAGGCCAGTAAGCTTAACATGCATCACAGGAAAATTAATGGAAGGAATGATTAAGGATAAGATTGAGCAACACATTCTGAACAGTCAGCATGGGTTCAGAAGAGGGAGGTCGTGTTTTACTAACATGCTGGAATTCTATGAGGTGGCAACAAAAGGATACGATCAAAGTGGAGCATATGATAGTATTTATCTTAACTTTCGGAAAGCATTTGATAAGGTGTCACATGAGAGGTTGGGCATCAAATTAAGAGAAGTGGGAGTTCAGGATGATGTTTTTAGATGGGTGCAGAATTGGCTCAGACACAAGAAGCAGAGGGTGATGGTGTGAGGAACCTCTTCACAATTGGCCAATGTTAAGAGTGGTGTTCCACAGTGGTCAGTGCTATTTTTAATACTGTATATATAAATGATTCAGATAGGAATATAAGTAACAAACTGGTTAAGTTTGCAGATTATACCAAGATAGGTGGATTAGCAGATAATTTGGAATCCGTTATATCATTACAGAAAGACTTGGATAGCATACAGGCTTGGGCAGATTTGTGGCAGATGAAATTTAATATCATTAAATGTAAAGTATTACATATAGGAAGTAAAGATATTAGGTTTGAATACACAATGGGCAGTCGGAAATCGAGAGTACACCTTATGAGAAGGATTTAGAAGTCATAGTGGACTCTAAGCTATCGACTTCCTGACAGTGTTCAGAAGCCATGAAGAAGGCTAACAGAATGTTAGGTTATATAACATGATGTGTGGAGTTCAAGTCCAAGGAGGTTATGCTCAACCTTTATAATGCACTGGTGAGGCCTCATCTAGAGTACTGTGTGCAGTTTTGGTCTCCAGGCTACAAAAAGGACATACCTTGCTAGAAAAAATCCAGAGATGAGCAACTAGGTTGATTCCAGGGCTATAGGGGTTGAATTATGAGAAAAGATTAAAAGAGCTAGGCCTATACCGTTTAAGCAAAAGAAGATTAAGAGGTGACATGATTGAAGTGTTGAAAATTATGAAGGGAATCAGTAAAGTGGATCGAGGCTGTTATTTTAAAACGAGTTCATCAAGAACACCGGGAGACAGTTGGAAAGTTGTTAAGGGTAAATTTTGCACAAACATTAGGAAGTTTTTCTTTACACAAAGAACGATAGACACTTAGAATAACCTACCAAGTAGTGTGGTAGACAGTAAGATGTTAGGGACTTTCAAAACTCGACTTGATGTTTTTTTGGAAGAATTAAGTGAATAGGACTGGTGAGCTTTGTTGGGCTGAATGGCCTGTTCTTGTCTAGAGTGTTCTAATGTTCTAAGGTTCTAATGAAGATGATCTGCAGTGGCAACCCCTAACGGGAGCAGCCAAAAGAAGAAGCAGAAGACGAAGATATAAATGTTTTTGTCTACATTACAAATATGTATTACATTTATTAATATTATTCTTTTCAGCATTAATTTTGAAATGTGAACAGATTATTGCTACCAATTACTAGTAAATAATATATATTTTTAATATACCTAAGAAAGTAAGTATAAACAAATTAAACAAGCAATTTAATATTATTGGGACCCAAGCAAATGTTTAGATAAAATCCATTGATCCTTTTAAAAAGTGCATTAAACCCATCATTGTAGAGTTTCACCTTATTGTAATGGACAAAAGTCAGGAATAAGAAAATACGCTCGTAAGTGCTAAAATGCATTTTCAATAAGGATTATATTGCTAAGATGCCAATATGTCATAGTGGGGATATAAGTTTCCTCCAGAGTCTTTGAATAGCACAAATTGTCCAAAAATATTTTAACAAAATTAATTTTGAATTGCTGTTGTGTGAAAATTGGAGAGCCACTGATGATGCAACGCGATAGAGTGGTATTACTTCTTGGACCATTTTTTGCCGTGTGTTCATTGCTGCTCCAAACGGACATTGGCCAGAAAAAAGCACAAAAGTGATTGATGGAATATAATCCAAAACAAAATAGAGCAACTTTCAATTTTACAAAATGTTATCTAGCTATAGACTAACAATAAAATATTTAATAATTTGTAAATTGAATGCACAATGTTATTCTCTTTTAAATTACCATTCATTAACAGACCTAAATGTTACTTTTCTGCTCATAGTTTACACACCCCTGTGTCTGGACAATCTATGAAGTTCAACTATCCTTTTGCCCCCACCTCAGTTCACTTTACTTTGCAAAACCATGTACAAGTGTACACCCAGCCTTCCCCCACCCCTAATTTCTATTGACACTTTTGCATACCAGCTACCAGTGACTCTGTCCTCATGCACCAGCTACAGTGACTTACACCCGCCATTCTGCCAACCTCCTAGTGTGAAAGAGTACGCCTTGACAGCATAAAAAGATTTGCGGCAATCACCTGTATACTTGAATAAGGCTGCAAAAATAGGCAATTAGATACAAGTTCTTTACAGATTAGAGTCCAAAACAGAACTGAGTATCAGACGGAAGATGGTGGGTTTTAAGGTAGGTCAGGGGAAGTGATGCCATCGGGACCAGAACTGGAAGTGATGTAACCGGGCCTCGAACCAGAAGTGACATCATTGAGCCCAGAAAGTGACATCATTCAATCTACAAACAGAAATAATGTCATCAGATCCAGGCAGAATTTCCTGTGTTTGGTCGGCAGGGATAAATGAGAAAGGATTATTGCACTCTTCCACCCCCTGGCCTAGTATGGAATTACCTTCTTTTGAGCCCTTTAGCTGCCTACCATGCACATGTGTGTGACACCAGATACCAAGAACAGACTTTCACAGGGGGCCAGGTGAAGAAAGAATCATGGAAACTCAATCTGCACAATTGGATCAGTGTATTTATACACTTATAAATACCTAAACTTTGTTAATATACTTACAAGATACTTCATAATATGTGCATTTGTACCTTGTTAGAATACGTAAGATTATCTCAATTCCCGTTATATTCATATTTATGCCTTTTTTGTCTGCTGTTGTAATCCTGCAATTTCCTTCAGGATAAATAAAGTTTATCTATCTATCTATGCATGATTCTATCAAATTATCATATTGTGGTCTGTATGTGGATCCCAATGCCCCAGCGCATTAATAGGGGCACAACACTGTAAAAATGTGTGCTGTGCTTCAGATACGATGTAAGATCAAGGCCCTGACTCTTTGTAAGCAAAAAAATCCCTGGGCATCTTCCAAAAAGAGTAGGATAGTTCATGATGTCCTGGCTAAATCACCAACCTCAGCCCGGTCATTCTGGCCCCTAATCATCCCCTGTCCCTTATTGGCTAACTATCTCTATTACACCTTCACCACTTAAAAGCTGTGATGCGGTGAGCATACTGGTGCAAAATCTCTCTTGTTGCATCATCCAGGTGGATGCTGCACTTTGGTTGTGCTTGAAGCAATTCACCACTGTTTAGATGAAACAGTTTGAGTGGGTTAGAAAAGGTGCAATATAAATGTACAATGTAAAATACAAATGTAATTAATTCAATTCTTAATTAACTACATGACCACTAATGGTGGAAATAGTATTTTTCTCTGCAGTATTTCATACGTGTAAAAACTGTTAAAATATAAGAATATTGGATGCACCTAATACATATTTTTAATTTATATTTTTTACACTATTTGAACAATTCTAGAATTGTGTAGAATTTAATTCAGATACACATTATAACACACATACCAGCAGGGCGGTATGGTGGACAGGTTAAGGCTTTGGACCTTAATCCATGAGGTTGTGGGTTCAGATCCTACTACTGGCACTTCCCCTATCTGTGCTCAAAGTAGTAAAAACAAAAGAACTATAACAAATTGTATCTCAAATGTTGTAAGTGGCCTTGGATAAAGCTGTCAGCCAAATAAACTAATAAAGAACCTTTAAAAATTATTAATAAATTTGATTGTCAGTCTTGTTCTTCATGAGTAACTTGTTCACTATAATTTACTTGGATTTTGGAATAAGTCAGGAAAAGTTCATACCAATATCTTGCTTGTAAAATACCTAATGCAGTATGCAACATACTATGCATAAAACATGCCTGCAGGTTTGAAAGCAAAAGCTGTAACTGTATATTTGCTGAACAGCTTTTCTCTTCGTTAAAATAACATATAAATAACTCCTCTGCACCTATTCTTTGTTGTTTAGGGAACTTGATATTTTTGGCTCTCACTTCCTTAACAGTACATAAAGCAAGCAGACTGCATTATCTCCGCCTTACAGCCAAAGAGACACTAAGAGCTTTGTCAACTCGCTCAGCTGTCTCCCTTAGTTGGCCAAGCCCGCAGCGCAGGTACAAGGGAAGGGGCGGGCCCTACCTGTCCTTTCCCAGCCTATCCGCTTGCAGCTCATCTCTCGTCGAATACAAAATTAGTTTATTGAACGAATTCACCTTTGTAAGGAAAGTTTACCAGCTCTTCATCGGTAAATATCAGTTTAAGTTTGTTATAGTAAGTGGCACTGATAAAGAAAGTAATTCTGCATCTATCTGTATAATTAAATAATACAGATTTTTTAATCTATTTGTTCACCACAGTGACGTTGTTCGGCGTCCTTACTGATTGCATTTCTGATAAGCTGGGAAGAATCCGAAAAAAGAAGAATTACCTGTAGCTCGAGTTCTACCATCTCCTCGCTGGCTTACTATTCACCTTTTCCTGAACAGACTTGAAAGTCCAGTTTCGCAACAGAGAACAGGAGCACGGAGGAAAAAAAAGGGGAGTTGGATCAAGTATGTCACAGGAGACGGACAAGTAAGTGGTCATACAGGTTTGGGCTATGCTCGGGGCTCCCACCAGCAAGTTTTGATAATGCAAGAACCGCTGCCATTATACTTTTGGAGCTTCTTTAATCTCCAACAAATGTACGGAATCGTATTGTTGGAGCCTGACCAGTCTATAGCAAGAAGTTTATTAACTTGTTTCTTAACCGTCAATAACTTTGGTAGGAAGGCTGGTTGTTCCTGAAAATGGTGTCTTTATTTAAAGAACTGCCTGGCTTTTAAGCTTACATTTTTTTAAACATCCTATCTGGCAACCCCCGGGTGTGGCATGAGCACGAGTTGACCCTAGACGTGTAAATGCAGGAGTTGATCAAATCATTAGTATTATTATAATGTGGGTGTGCTGTTTACTATAAACATCGCGTGTTTATTAAATTGTGTTTCTAGTCTACGAGTTTTTTTTTTTTTTTGTTAAACGAGAGTTCGATCTGTCTTAAAACTGATTTTGGGAATGTTTTATGGGTGATTGATTAGTGTGCTTCCTGATGGTTTTACGGATTTTTCTTAAAAAAAAAAAAAACAATTGGTATCCATTGTGCTTCCAGCAGTTGAGTAACCATTTTGAGTTTTATAGGACTTTCTGTAAAAGGATTTCCGCGGGCTGTGCGAAACAGGATCACCGTACAACTGGAAAACGATGTAATTTTCGTTTATCCGGAGTTAGGTCGATTAGGCATATAAACTTTAACCCAGCTTTATACTGTGCATTACTTAATATATATCGTCACGCGGTAGCTTTACGTTTTGAGTATGAAATGCGTACTGTTTCATTAATATTAATTTAATCATTTTAATAATAGGTATTTCATTCTGCAAAAGAAATGCAAACGTGTTTTTTTCGAAATTACCTTCCTCTTAAAACGGATTAAAGTAATATTTAAATAAAATTGTAAAAAGGCTTAAAACAGTATTACCTTTTTTTCATTAACTTTTTTCCAGTAACTTTTTTTTTCCCCGTAAAGTCTTAAATGTCACGTACGTGGCTCTGTTGTTTAAATCGATACAGAGGCGGACGAAAATGTACATATAAATAGACTGATGTTCAGAATCGTTTAAGGACCAGTCTTTTGGTGAAAGTTCAAGGAATGAATGATGGATCCTTGAACTCTCTTAATTTAGAGAAAGTGCCGGTTTTTATCTAAAACAGATCAACTGTTAACGAGTTTATTAATAATTTGAGTAATACTTTTGTTGAACTTATTAAAACACGTAATATGCTTGCCTTCATATTTTGAAATTGTATTATCAGCTATATAAAAACTCGTTTAAAATGTTCACTACAGTATTTTTGTTGCCCATCTTAAAAGTTCACGTAAAAATGTACGTGTGAAAATGTATAATAAATTGTCAGAAAACGGATGGGCTGTATTCTGCGAGAATGGTATATTTAGCTGGGCATTTATTGTAATAATGGATTGTTTTTAGGTATTGACTTTCTAAATTTTAGTAATGCTTTTACTTTTTTACTTCGTATTTAATGTATTTTGTTCGTTTGCTCAAAACTGAGATCCAAACCATAGGTGCAGCAGGTTCTGACATATATAAGCCCCAGTTTCGACAGGTTCAGAGTTGCAATTGTTGTTGTATATTAAGCAGTAAATCACAACTGTTAAAACTGGACAAGATATTTAAATTTTGAGTGGTTCCATATTTTTTCTAAACATTTTTGTTTATTAAAAGTTGTTGACAATAAAAACTATATATATATATATATATATATATATATATATATATATATATATATATATATATATATATATATATATATAAACATGGTTTTTGTTTTTAAAAGGAACCTTTTTTCATTCCAAATTTGATATTGTACATAATGGTAGCATCTCCTTTATCAGAAATATAAGGGTTGTACAGTTTTTCACCTGAATGTACAGTGCCTTCAGAATACTTGACTTTTACACATTTTACTATGTTGCAGGCTTAATTTAAAACAGGGGTCCCCAAAAGTGGTCATGGAGGGTTGCAGGGGCTGTAGGTTTTCACTCCAACCTTTTTTCTTAATTAGTGACCTGTTTTGGCTGCTAATTAAATTCTTTTCGTTTTAATTTTAATTGACTTGCTCATGAAACTCGGGCCCTTTATTTGTTTCTTTTTCCTTAGTTAGCAGCCAAACAATAATGAGATACAAAATGAGCCAAAACATGAATAGCAAAGTGTCTCCTTTACACAGTATCTGAAAATAAAGATGAAGGTCTCAGGAATGTTGGTCTGCTTAGGTCTCCAAAAAATTTTAACAATGCGCTTGGAAAAGAGAAAATCAACAATTTTGGAAATGTATGCTATTGAACAATGAGAGCAGCAACAAGCCATGGAATTAAAGAATGGGTTTAATTTACAACAAGAATCTGTGCCTAATTATGCAACTGTTTGGACTGAAATTGGTTGGAATTTGAGGCTGTGACTTAGTTGGGCTTCTGTTGGCTCACTCACTTCCAACATAATTTTTGTTTAGGTGCCATTAAGGAAAGAAATGAATCAATTCTTAGGTACAATTTAGAAATTCAGGGAAACAAATCTTAAAAAAAACAAGTCAATTAAAATGAAAGGAAAAGGAGTTAATTAACAACACAAACTGTTCACCAATTAAGAAAAGGGTTAGAATGAAAACCTGCAGCCGTCCAGGGCTGGAGTTGGAGACCACTGATTTAAAATCATTTTAATTAATTTTTGCCCACATCAAACACTCAGTACTCCAAAATGAAGAAGTGAAAACATTTTAGAAATTTTTTCCAAATTTATTAGAAATAAAAAAAAAAAAAAAAATGAACATTACTTTGACACAAGTATTAAGACCCTTTACTAAGTACTTTGTTGAAGTACCTTTGGCAGCAAGTACAGAGTGCCCCAAAGCGCCTCCACCACAATAAAAAAAACAACTACAACAACAGTAGCACACAAATCTCTCCTCTACTTCTCCCAGCAAGCTCTGTCCAATTCCCTCCCAACTCTGGCTCGCTGCTGGGTTCACAGCAGTCTTTTATATAGTTCTTCACCCAGAAGTGCTTCTGTCCTTCCGACTACGTGAATGGCTGGCACTTCTGGGTCTAATAAAGAACAGGGATTTTCTTCAGCCTGAAAGTACTTCAGGGCTTCCATCCTCATGACTACCTCGTACTTCTGGGCTATAAGGAAAGAATACGTCCCAGTCCCTTTGACAGCTCCTCCTGGTGGCACCCAGCAGGGCTGGGTGTCCGAACTCCATGTCCCATAGTACCCTGTGGGAATCTGGGGTACCAGTGTACTCCAGGGGAGCTGCCATCTAGCGTTTTGGGGGGAAGCAGTGTAGGCAAGTAGCTGCCTTCCCCCATCCTTCAATTCCAGGCGTGTCTTGGCCGGGTTGAGCTGCCGGCCGTCCATCACAGTGCTTAGGGTCATTGTTCTGTTGGAGGGTGAACCTTTAGCCCAGTCTGAGGTCCAATATACTCTGAAGTAGGTTTTCATTAAGGATATCTCTGTACTTTGCACCATTCAGCTTTCCTTCAACCCTGACTAGTCTTCAGATCCCTGACACTGAAAAACAAGTTAGTGAATTGTAAACTGCAGAGGGCAAGTACTGGTTAGATTAGTCTGAAATCAGAAGAGTCTAACATTAGACTGACATTAATCTATGAGTGGTTAAGGAGGTGAGTGGGTGCATGTATAAACCAAGGTTATTATAGTTTTGCTTTTTTATATTTTTTATTTCTATATTTTTTCTGACCTTACCTGGAAATTCAGTTTAGTTTTAGTTTTCCTTCATCGTGTATTTTTAGATATATATATATATACACACACATACAGGCCAAAAGTTTGGACACATGTGTTTTCTTTATTTTCATGACCATTTACATTGGTAGATTCTCACTGAATGTCACCTGAAATGGTTTTACTGTTGAAGCTCATCAAGAGAATGCCAAGAGTGTGCAAAGCAGTAATCGGAGCAAAGGGTTTGAAGAAACTAGAATGTGAAACATGTTTTCAGTTATTTCACCTTTTTTTGTTAAGTACAGTGGTGTGAAAAACTATTTGCCCCCGTCCTGATTTCTTATTCTTTTGCATGTTTGTCACACAAAATGTTTCTGATCATCAAACATATTTAACCATTAGTCAAATATAACACAAGTAAACACAAAATGCAGTTTTTAAATGATGGTTTTTATTATTTAGGGAGAAAAAAATCCAAACCTACATGGCCCTGTGTGAAAAGTAATTGCCCCCTGAACCTAATAACTGGTTGGGCCACCCTTAGCAGCGATAACTTGCAATGAGTCTTTTACAGCGCTCTGGAGGAATTTTGGCCCACTCATCTTTGCAGAATTGTTGTAATTCAGCTTTATTTGAGGGTTTTCTAGCATGAACCGCCTTTTTAAGGTCATGCCATAGCATCTCAATTGGATTCAGGACTTTGACTAGGCCACTCCAAAGTCTTCATTTTGTTTTTCTTCAGCCATTCAGAGGTGGATTTACTGGTGTGTTTTGGGTCATTGTCCTGTTGCAGCACCAAGATCGCTTCAGCTTGAGTTGACGAACAGATGGCCGGACATTCTCCTTCAGGATTTTTTGGTAGACAGTAGAATTCATGGCTTCATCTATCACAGCAAGCCTTCCAGGTCCTGAAGCAGCAAAACAACCCCAGACCATCACACTACCACCACCATATTTTACTGTTGGTATGATGTTCTTTTCTGAAATGCTGTGTTCCTTTTCGCCAGATGTAGCGGGACATTTGCCTTCCAAAAAGTTCAACTTTTGTCTCATCAGTCCACAAGGTATTTTCCCAAAAGTCTTGGCAATCATTGAGACGAGCCCTAATGTTCTTTTTGCTTAACAGTGGTTTGCGTCTTGGAAATCTGCCATGCAGGCCGTTTTTGCCCAGTCTCTTTCTTATGATGGAGTCGTGAACACTGACCTTAATTGAGGCAAGTGAGGCCTGCAGTTCTTTAGACGTTGTCTTTTTCTGACCTCTCGGATGAGTCGTTTCTGCGTTCTTGGGGTAATTTTGGTCGGCTGGCCACTCCTGGGAAGGTTCACCTCTGTTCCATGTTTTTGCCATTTGTGAATAATGGCTCTCACTGTGGTTCGCTGGAGTCCCAAAGCTTTGGAAATGGCTTTATAACCTTTACCAGACTGATAGATCTCAATTACTTCTGTTCTCATTTGTTCCTGAATTTCTTTGGATCTTGGCATGATGTCCAGCTTTTGAGGTGCTTTTGGTCTACTTCTCTGTGTCAGGCAGCTCCTATTTAAGTGATTTCTTGATTGAAACAGGTGTGGCAGTAATCAGGCCTGGGGGTGGCTACGGAAATTAAACTCAGGTGTGATACACCACAGTTAGGTTATTTTTAACAAGGGGGCAATTACTTTTCACACAGGGCCATGTAGGTTTGGATTTTTTTTCTCCCTAAATAATAAAAACCATCATTTTAAAAACTGCATTTTGTGTTTACTTGTGTTATATTTGACTAATGGTTAAATGTGTTTGATGATCAGAAACATTTTGTGTGGCAAACATGCAAAAGAATAAGAAATCAGGAAGGGGGCAAATAGTTTTTCACACCACTGTACATAACTTCACATGTGTTCATTCATAGTTTTGATGCATTCAATGAGAATCTACCAATGTAAGTGGTCATGAAAATAAAGAAAACACATTGAATGAGGAGGTGTGTCCAAACTTTTGGCCTGAACTGTATGTAAGTATGTATATGTATGTATATAACTAAAAATACACGATGAAGGAAAACTAAAACTAAACTGAATTTCCAGGTAAGGTCAGAAAAAATATAGAAATAAAAAATATATATATATATTTTTAGTAATTATAGTATGGTTAAAGAGCTACTATGGAGTTTAGTTCTGTCTCATTGTGATACAAAAACTATACACTTAATGGGTTTGGATATAATATACATTTTAATGTTAGTGGAAGCTTGCTACACTACACAACACACTTTACTATTTGATTTTGTTTTTTTCTGATAAAAACGAGCATAATCAAAACCAGGTACTGAATATGAACAATTTTATAATTTCTAAAATATTTTCTATGTCATTTGTACTGAACAAATCTGCACTTTTGACACTTTTTTTTTTTCTTTTCGTTTTATTGCCCAGAATGAGCCAATTTGTAATGAATTTTAGGTGAATTTTAAGGTGTGAGGGTTTTTTACTCTAAATGTCTACAACACACAACATATCCTGCTCCAACGACAATGTGCTTATAATAAATGCCTTCAATATTTTATTCAAAAATCTCAAACATTGGGCTTTATTTTCTACCAGCCATATTGATCTCTGATTTTATCTCGGGCATAAACAATTTATAGACAGAATTTTGCACCTGTAGGCCTGCAAAGATATAAAAAAAATAAGAAAAGAGATTCTACTGTGTTCTGACCGGTGTGACCATGAAAATCATGAGAGTTAAGGAAGAACAGGGCTCTTAGGCTTGAATGCAATATGTATGATATGGCTGATGTTAAGAACAAAAAGAATATGATATTTCAACTATCTGATTTGATAGAGAGAGAACCATTGGAAAAAATGGGGCAGATATTTTAAAGAATAATTCTGCTACTGGATTATTTTCACAATATCAGGTATTTGTAGCTGTGAATATGAACTAAGAAAGATAAATTAATATAGAATAAATACAAAAACAAATTAGTATGTTTAGCTTTTCACCACTTGGCAGAGTTTCTTCCCCCTCCTACCTGTAGTTCAGTAGAGACATTGCCAACTCAGGAATTTTACAAGGTTTGTATTGATTCATTGTTAAATGACATTTTTAAAGCAAAAGTGATTGTTCAGCAACAATATGCTGATCTTGTATGATGACCTTGTCAGTCTCTCGATCAGTGCCATTTTATTTTCAAAAATCGGGAGTCTCCCCCAGACTTTCTTGTGTATTTAGATATGGGGATGGATATTTGAGGAGTAAACTGCAAGAAAATGATATATTATGTACATTAAAGAACCATCAACAACAAATCAAATTGATAATATATTGAACAATTATAAAAGTAAAGTTGCATAAAATGGACTCTGCAGCTGCATGAATGAAAAAAAATCGAGTTTGTGTTCAAGTGAAGTACCACTTTCGGTTAATGGATTTGGCCCAAGAGTTAACACAAATCTACAGTTTTGGTGTAACAACCACATGCCAAATTTCATCCATCTATCTACACACACACACACACACACAGACAGACAGACAGACGATATTCCAAAAAACTGTATTTTCAGACTCGGAGTTCTAAAACGTCAAGATTCATCAAAATGTTGAGGTTGTATTTTTTTTTTCTTTCATGATCAGTATACTTTCTCTATATTTGCATACTTCGAATGCGAAGTGACAGGTGAATTATTGTCAACAAAAAGCAGGCACCTGAGAAATAAACTGAAACGTTACTCACTCGTGATTTTTCTGTCCATACGGTAAAGTTTTTATTGAGCATTGCATTCGAATTTCAGGTGTTTTGAATTACATCTTGATATACAACAAGTGAAAAGAAAGGCAGCACATAAATTGCTTTCTATTCCACATGCTTTATGCGCCCGTATTCGGCTTGCTCTGTCACTGCAAATGCTGTGTGAACACCGGCCCTCCATCACCAGCCGCCGTTCACTGGATGAATATGTACGGGTGGCTCGTGGTGGATGGCTTTCATTTGTAGAGTTTGTTTTTAACCCTTGTACCATTTAACAGCAAGAAAATTATTTCAAAAATGAAAACTAAAATTAAGTTGAGAAGACCTGCATTGTCAGCCTAAAAAAAGGTGTAAAGTTATCTGTAAAATGCAGCTTTGTAATAGAGATTATTTGGCTATGTCACAATCATAATTTTTCATTTACCCACAACTCAACATGAGGTAATGTTGAAGCAATCTATATTCATGCAAATGTGCATGCACATAAAGATCATTGCCTCAGGTCTGTATAATTAGGCATCTGTAAATCGCAAGCAACATTACAGTATCCGTACACTGGTTTGTCATGCGTGCAAACGGTATTGTAGTAGTCAACATATTACCTTGAAGATAGATTGGACTAGACATGTGATTGGCAGTGAAATTTCATGCATGTACATTTGGGTGCCCATTCATTGAGCCACTGTGACATTTGCTTTACACTTTACAATCCAGGAACGTTCAAAAATGCAGGCTGGAAGCTCCCGGGACATTTGATAGAGACTCCCAAACACAAGAGGGGATCTCACTCGGACAAACAGACATGTCTTGCATCTCTGGAACATGATCAGGAACACTGCAAAAATGAACACAACTTCAGTAGCAGTGCAGAAATAGTTGTGGCTATAGTTTCAGTATAACTGTTACTTTATTATGAATTTCCGATAGCCATAACAGCTGGAAGGTCTTTGAAGCTTTGAATCATTCGTTGTTAAATAAATGTGCCTATTTTCAGGCTTTACTCCCATTCAGTGAATTTGTGTCTTGGTCTTTGTCTCGTAGTTCATTACAGTATTATTCATAATGTTGCAAAGTGGCAACATCTAGCTTAATGCAACATGCTACCTTATGTTTTCCTTCTTCTGCTTTGAATATTATTTGTGATGAAACTTCAGTGTTATTAATAGAAAGCTACAAAATTTCCCTCATGAGTGTTAATTTGCAGTCATTGGTGGCATGAAATCGAGATGTTGTTTGCTCTCCAATGTGGCATCCTACTCCTCGCATGGGAGTAAGTTTAGGATGCTTTATAACCTTTTCTAATGTCCTTCTTTGAGGTAGGGGAAAATGCTTATTCTAGTCCTACTTCTAGTACAATTCCTAGGAGTAATTCTGAGATGCTTGATAAATATGTGCTGAGGTGTGTTAATGAACACTCAGCATGGGCGCAGACAGGGAAGTTGTATGTTACTAATATGCTGGAAATCTGAGAAAAGTAACATGGACCTGATAACACTGGTGCAATTGATTGTGGTGCAAGGAATCCTCTCAGAATTGGGTGATTTTTATATATATATAAAAAAAAAAAAAAGTGGTGGCTCACAGATATCACTTATGGGGCCGCGACACTTTTTAATATTTATACTTCTACATAGGAAATTATCAATAACAAGCTAGTTAAGTATGCTGATGATACCAAATTAGGTGAAATGGCAGGTAATAAAGAATCATGCATAATTACAAAGGCACTCTGACAGAATACAGATTGGGGTAGATTTGTGCCAGATCAAATTAGTGCAAATAAATGAAAGATATTAAATATAGTAAGTAAAAAAATTGAATGCACAAGGGGAGGATTTAACACCGAATACACTTTTTAAGAAGGAATTAGGAGTTGTAGTGAACTTGTCAGTACATCTAAACAATGTGCAGAATTCATTTAGAAAGTGTGGCCGGATGCAGGTCGGTGCAACAGAAGAAAATCTGGGAAACCAACTGGGTCATCCTGTTTAATGCTGGTTAAAAGGCAAACAAAAACCCAAAAAACACACCTTTAGGTGACAAAGAAAAAATGACCCCTCAGACAAAACTATAGCTAACAAACTCTTTGGTAGTCATAATAAGGGTTGATCACAGCAGTTCTGTCTGGTGGTTTGCTCGTTATGGAAATGACACCTTCTTCTTGGCAGCTGGCCTTCTTATGGTGTGCAAATTGGAAGAGGCATAGTTAATTGGGCAGTTTTTCTGTGCTGTGGAGCGAGTAGAAGAGAAGGTTAGTGAAAGCTCCCCCTGTTGTTTTGGTGGGATATAGCATATCTTGTTCAAGCCTGTGAGGAGATCCTCCGACATACATGTGTAATAAAAGCTAATAGGATATTCGGTTATATAACATGATGTGTAAAATATAAGTGAGAAAGATGTTATGCTTAAGATATATAATGCACTAGTGAGACCTCATCTGGAGTACTGCAATCAGTTTTGTTCTCCAGGCTACAAAAATATCATAGTGTTTTTTTAAAAAAAAAAAAGAGCAGAGAAGAATGACTAGGCTGATTGTAGACCTTCAAGGCAAGAGTTATACAGAGAGAGAAGAAAATTAATCTTTCAGTTGAAGCAAATTTAGATTACAAGCTGATATGACTTTTTTTTTTAATTATGAAAGGAAATAGTAATAGATATCCAAACTGTTATTTTAAAATTAGATCTTTAACAGTAACAAAGGGACACGGATGGAAACTGGATAAGAGAGGATACTTTTTAACATTTTCCTTCACAGAGAAAATCATAGGAACATGGGGAAAACAATAAATAAATAAATAAATAAAAATAATAAAAAAAATATATATATGCTTTTGCATATACAGTGCCCTCCACTATTAATGGCACCCCTTGTAAAAATTAGTAAGAAGGGTTAGAAAAAAAGCGCTGTTTGCTGAAGATCCGTCATCTTGCACTGAAAAAAATGAAACATCTGACTTTTAATTGCAACAAGTTAATTCAAAGAAAAACAAAGTCCTCATCAAGAAACACATATTTTTAACAAAAACACGTGCCACTTTTGTTGATACCCTTGGAAATTAATGCGAAACAATGTAACTGAAGCATGTTTCCCATTTAATTGGACATTGTTAAGTTGATTGAGTGTATAGGAACTTGCCAGCAGAAATCAATGACTTCCTAATTAACTGGGATACAAAAGGTTGAAAGTTCAACAAAGCTCAATGGTTAGCAAGCACTGTGTTTTGCTGTTGGCTACTGGCACTCACAGATGCCTACCGGTGCTCACCTTTGTTACCTGTTCTGCTTCGTCAACCTCCAGCCCCCTGTCACGGTGCTGAAAACCAACCTAAACCACCAGACCCTCGCTCTTCAATCATGCTGCAGCCAAGTCTAAGGGATAAGCAGTAGTCTTATACCAGAGATATATAGGGTGGTCCAGATCTGATTATGCAACTTTTAATACAATGCAGGAAAACAATACAAGACAAAAGAATTGTTTGAAATATCTTGTAATAAACGAAAATTGACTTACATTGAATTAATTCACTGATTTTCCATGTATTGTCCCACTTGTCTTCCATTCAGTTGGATACAGGGTCGGAGTAATAAACTTAAGTTACAGCAAAATGAAAATTGCATAATTAGATCTGGACCACCCTGTTTTGCAATTACCCCTAAAGAAGAAAGCTTGGTCAAGCTTTTACTAGTATTGCAGGATAGAGTTACCTATTGTATATGTGCTTAGATTGTAACGTTAAGTCCGACTGATGTGCCGCGACATAGGTGTTCAAATTATACATATACATGGCCCCAATGGACGGTTTTACCCATTCAAAAAAACATGATGGCCACAGGCTTCTTTAAATGTCAATAAAGAAAAGAGCTGTATTCCTGACTCTTGCTGTACTGTGCTGTACCTTAAAAGTACAGAGAGAACAAAAGGGTGTAGCTGGACACACAGATGGTTGAGGCACAGTTCTGAGTACAATTCTGTCTGCCTATTTTACAGAGAGAATTAAAGAGATATAGTCTCTGTAAAGGTTTCCAAAGATACTTTTCATTGGCTGTTTAGTTGTAAATGGGTTGTAATGATATTTAGATTTCTGAAATAATGTGAAAATGAGCATAGCAACAGCAATACCCAATGTACAGTAATACTGTGATTGATACACAATGAAATTTGATAATGCCTTTGGAAAATTGGGTTTGAGTCCGCTCACACTGTTAGACAGCCAAATTAAATTTTTGACAAGACAGAAATTCTTCTGATTGTACAATAGCCCAATTGAAACTCCTCTTCTATTGCATGTGAAACAGTGGTCAATGAAGCTGAAACTTGGCCAACTCAGGAAATCGGTCAGAGGCTACATATCAGGCTCAATAGCTTGCAAGAATTGTACATTGTATACCCAGTATGGTGCTTGAATTTAGTGGGTAAATGCTCCACACTCCTAAATTTAATATAATAGTGTAATACACAGGATACTGACCCTTATGATTGCAGCTGTTTTCTGGATGCTATACAGAACTTTAGCATTTAGTGGTGGCTGTAATTTGCTGTTAACATCTTGCAGTGTTTAATATCATTGCTTTTGGGGGAATTCCTACCTGCGGCAGTTGTTGGCCTGACTTGCGTTGTGTCATCGGCGTTGGCCTGTATTGGTCTCCAACTGACTGATATCACTTGAGTTTTCTGTGGATGGCATTTGGGATTTCTTGCAGAATACCTCTTAATGTTGTCATCTGAACTAAGGTTTTTGGAGTCGATTGCAAACTGCCCGCATTTCATCCACAAGTGTTCTGCCTGCTATTACATTTCCTGGATGTCAGCTCTGTCGCTGGGGATCTTGGTCATTGTCTTTCTTCTGGAGTCCTTTTGCAATTTGCACCACAGCTGACTATTTACATAAGGACCATATCTCCTCTGCTCGCCGGCATGCTTCAGTATCTGCCATTGCAACTGTTGGAGCTTAACCACAGACTTCCATTAGACATCACAATCATCAAACAGCTTGGACTCCTCAGTCGCCCCCGTCACGTCAATAGGGGGTCTGGTCGGCGGTTTGTTTACATCAAGACTTGGAGCTCCATTCCATCCTTGTGGTCATCAGCAACTCGCTCCATCGCAGCCCGACCACGTCATCTGAGCACCATCACCATGGAGACTAAAAACACTGCTCGGTGGCATCCAGGTGAGATGGAAAGCCAGCAGTGGGTTTCAGCTTTCTTTGTCCTCTGGTTAAAAACAATACTTTGCTAAACATCAAAGTTGAACTTTTTAATATTCAGTCCCTGACAAATAAAGCCTGTCTAATTTATAATCACGTTGTAGACCGGGGGATTGACATTATTTGTTTGACTGAGACCTGTCATAAATCCAAGGTATACTCAGTTTTCAACGAGTCCTGCCCACCTGGGTACACCTACATCAAAAAGGCCTGCAGCTCTGGAAGTGGCATCGGTCTGGCTGTAATCCATCAGATAGGTTTTAAATTATCACTTCTTCCTCTTCCTAAATTCTCAACTTTTGAATGTTTGACAATTAATTGCAAACATCCATTTTTTTATAACAATACTTCTTATTTACAGACCTCCAAAACAACACCCTGATTTCATTACAGAAATGAATGAGCTGCTCTCATCTTTCTTTACAACATCAAATATACTGATTCTTGGAGATCTGAACACTCATGTGGACACATCCTCTAATTATTCTGCTGGCCAGCTCTTTGAGCTCCTGGACTGCCTAAATCTGAGGCAACTTGTCGAGCTCCACACTCGCAACAAGGGTCATACCCTCGATTTAGTCATTACTGACTCAGTCCTCATCTCTGACCTCCAAGTACTTGTTCTGGGTATTTCCGATCACAAAATTGTCTCAATGGATTTACCCACATATTCACTATAATCTAAACTACAATGCTGTATCCGCTTCAGGAACTTGGAAAAAAAATAAATGTTACTGATTTAAATGCTGACATCAAGAACTTTATTGCTCCACACCTTTCTTCTGTCAATGAATTAGTTGATTATTACAACAATAGGCTCCAGAACATCCTTGAGACCCATGCCCCAGTTAAATCATGAGTGGTCTCTTTTGTAAAATCTGCCCCGTGGTTTACAAGTGAGCTTCGACAAATGAAAGCAGCTGGGCGAGCCCTCGAGTGGCGTTTTGTGCAGCCAGTTTAACGGTCCACAGCATATCGGGAACACCAAAAACACTACTCCAGAGCACAGACCACTGCCAGACTTCAATACTATTCAAATTTAATCAATAACAGTCCTGGAAATTCCAAACAACTTTTTTCCATGATAAATCATTTACTCAATCCTCATACCTACGCCTTTAATAATTTCAAAGAGGAGCAGTGCAATAATTTTATTGAATATTTCACCTCTAAGGTAGATGTCATCCGCTCCTCATTGTCTGTCTCCAGCCCTCCATCGCTGGATGTTTCTACATCAAAGCTAATGGGTTGCCTTTCCCAGTTCCTCTGTACGACAGTTAAAGAAGCGGAGGGCATCATGCAGATGATGAGGCCTTCAACTTGTTCATTGGACCCTTTTCCTATTCCTCTTGTAAAAGCTAATGTATCAGACTTAAGCCCTCTCATTGCTGATATCATTAATCACTCTCTCCAGAGCAGCTTAGTCCAACTGGCCTTGAAAACCGCAAAAATTAGACCTCATTTAAAAAAAATCCTCTTTGGATCCTGAAGTGATAACAAACTATTGTCCAATCTCCAGCCTTCAGGTTTTGGAAAATTATTGTTTTGATTCAGCTTCAGGATCACCTCAAAAAATTCAATCTTTTTGAAAAATTTCAATATGGTTTCCGAACTTCTCACAGTACAGAGACAGCCCTGGTCAGAGTCACCAATGAGCTCCTGATGGCTGCTGAACAGGGCTCTCCATCACTCCTTATCCTCCTGTACCTCACAGCTGCATTTGATATGGTAGATCATAATATTCTCCTTCATTGTCTTCACTATATAATTGGACTTTCTGGCATTGCTTTGGAGTGGTTCGAGTCCTGTCTTACAGATAGGACTGAATGTGGCCTTGGGGGATGCTAAATCTCATACCCACACTGTCACCTGTGGGGTCCCACGAGGATCAGTCCTTGGCCGACTCTTTTTAATATCTATATGCTACCCCTGGGTCACATCATCCGCAAGCATGGAGTTTCATTCCATTGCTATGCCAATGATATGCAGCTCTATGTGAGACTGGATTTGACTTCTGTTACACCTCCATCAACCCTCAAGCAGATCAATCATCCTGCTTGGAGGAATTTGAGGCCTGGATGTCTAAGAACTTCCTCAAGCTGAACAGCACTAAAACTGAAACTCTTTTAATTGGCATTCCCCATCAACTTCGTTCCTCTGTACATTGTATTTCCTTTTCTGACCGTACCATTACCCTCTCCCCTTCTGTTACAAATCTGGGTGTCAAGTTAGACTCCCATCTGTCATTTGATACACATCTCCATCACCTTTGTAAAATTGCATTCATTCATCTTCGAAACATAGCCAAACTCCATCCCTACCTCTCTCTCTGTGATGCTGAAAAGCTGGTTTATGCCTTTGTTTCATCCAGGTTGGAATATTGTAATGCACTCATCATCGGGATCCCCAACAAGAGCCTTCAAAAGCTCCAACAAATTCAAAATAGTGCTGCAAGAATCCTGATGAGGATGCGGAAATATGAACACGTTTCATCAATCCTTCGGTCACTTCATTGGCTCCCTATCCACCTCCGTATCGAATACAAACTGTTTGTTTACTCACCAGTGTATCCATGGAAATGCTCCACAATATCTAAAGGAAATCCTTATACTACAATCCACTGGTAGAAACCTCCGTTTTGCAAATACCTACTGCCTTCGCCACCCTGTGACCAAACTTCATACAATGGGTGACCCAGTCTTTGCAGCCGCTGCTGCACGGCTCTGGAATGCCCTACCAGAGAGCATAAGAACACAGCAGACTGTGGGTCGTTTTTAAAAAAAACAGCTAAAGACTTTTCTATTTAGAAAAGCTTATTAACAAGAATGCTATAATTATTGTTGTTTTGTTTGTTTTTATCTTGCCTTGCCTTTGTTTAAACCTTTTATGTAGCACTTTGAAATTTACTGCTAATGTAAAGTGCCCTATAAATAAAATTTATTATTATTACTTGTGTGTATCTGATTCAAGCATTGATTTGCATATAAATTCTCATCTGTGAACTTTATAGGGGAACTACAAATACAAAAAGAAATACTGTACTTGAGTAAACGGCATAAACCACTGAAAATCTTAAACTTCTAACTGATCATATCCTTAAAATTTTCAATATTCCTGTTGATTATCTGTTTCAGTTTTAAAGAATGCACTTTCCTGTAAAACTGTTCTGCAGTGACCATCAACAAAAGGAAAAAAAAAAGAAAAAAGCAGGAATTGATCTAATGCAAAAGTGTTTTCCTCATTGACAATTGTGCATTGCATGTTCAAGATTAAAAATCTTCAGTGACTAAAGAGTATTGTTTTCATTTGACCGATTCCTTTATCCAAGGCGACTTACAACATTTGTGATACAACTGGTTGCGTTTTGTTTTTTTCAATTGGAGCACAGGCAGGTGACTTGCTCATGGACACAGTGTCAGTAGCAGATTATGAATCCGCAAAGCCTTAACCACTACAACTCACTGCCTACCAGTAATATTAGCCTTTGGTGGTTTAAAAAAGTTACAAATATTATATACAGAAAAGCAATCACTTATTACTTCTGATAGATTACAAAAATTTGATTTTATAAAATGAGTGAAACTGAAGTACATTACAAATTATTGCTGATTTTCTGTAGGCAGCATATTTGCTATATATTTATCCAATTTAAAATAATACAGTAGACCCCCATGAAGTCGGGGTTCAGGGTTCACGGACCTGCTCATTCTCGGAATTTTCTTTCTAACCTAACTATTAATTGTTAGCGGAAAGCACAAATATCCTCCGCAATTTTTTTTATGCCTGTTTTTTTTGGCAATACTCTGCTGTTGAGAGAACAGGAAGCAAACGCTGAGGGAAATGCTGTTTGGGATGGTGAAATTAGCCAATCAGAGAGCGTTACTCATTTCTCCTTGCTGCTGATTGAATGCTGCCCTGTGACGCGTCTCCAGCTGAGTGTCCTTGTTTTTTCCATTTTGTTATTGTATTCATTTTGTTGTTCTTAAATGCACAAGATGTTGCTTAAATGCCCTGTACCTTCTAAGGCTTCTGACACTGAGCCAAAGCGCCAGAAGAAGTTTAAAACACTCCAGGCTCCAGGAGAAGGTTGAACTACTGGATTTGCTCTGGGTACTAAAAAGTTATGCTGCAGTAGCACACCTCTATGGCATTAATAAATGCACCGCACGCTACATCAAGAAGAACGCAGCAGTGATCTGGAGTACCGTATCTAAGTTTCTGTGATAGTGCCCAAAAGGTAATGTCCGTAAGGAATAAAAATATCGTCAGAATGGAATCTACCTCGACATTGTGGATCACTGACTGCAGGAATAAGAACATCCCTTTGGATGGTAACTTCATCCATGAGAAAGCATGGAAATTGTACCAGCAGTTCGCTACAGGAGACAATGTAGCAACTTCCTATCACAATGTTCCTGAAACCTATAAAGAAAGGCCAGCACGAAACTCCACAAGACCACCACCCGTCCAAAGATACAACTCCTCCTGAAGCGCCTGAAGAAGAGGCGCCACCTGAGGAGTTTTAAATCCTCTGCATCATACTGCACAGCTACTTCATCATCAATATCATTCATCATTGGAGAGTACCCGTACATTTTACTGTATTTACTTATAACAAAAAACGACCGCGCATACCAAAGAAAACGCGCTTGCATGAATTACAGTACAACAACAACATTTATTTATATAGCACATTTTCATACAAAAAGTAGCTCGAAGTGCTTATAGCGGTAACATCAGTAGTTTACATTCTAGCACAGTTGGAGACACAGCAGTACAGTACTGTACAGTAGACGGGTTTACCTTTAAATTTCGTTGCAAACTCAGCTTAATACATTACCTAAAAACAGAATGTAAAGTGCTTTGGAGGCATACTGTATTTAGTGTTTAAACAATAAAAATAGGCATTTAAATGGCACATCCAAAAGTTGTAGTTTTTCATAATTTGTGGGTGCTCTAGGAACATAACCCCTGTGAATTTTGGGGATGTACTGTACTTACAGGCATTGCTTCCATGGGACTGACAAACACACACTATTTGCGAAGTATGCTTTCTTCCCACAAACTTCCTGTAATTCTGCAGTGTTAACATTTCTTTGAATAACGGACAGCTGTTCTGCAAGGCAGAACACTCCCTGTCAGGCATCTATGATGCCACTATCAATAATCTAACCTAAACAGATTATGTTTCATTCTTAACTGTTGACAAAAGCAAAATGATTCTCCTGTCACAAACCGGTCCAAAACTTGTTGGTCAGAGCTTACACAGAAGTCAGTGGAGAAGAGTGCAGGTCCTTGTCTGTAAAGTCTCCTGGCTAATACAAATCACCAGAATTCTGTGTAAGAAGTATAGCAGGTGTAAAGATGAGTAAAGATGTCCCTGAATATTAAATAGGTCAAAAAACAATGACCTGGCATGTCGGCGGTGGTTGTGGTCATCAAGCACAGCATACTGTACATGTTGACTGCTTTTTTTCTTTGACCCTAGGAAAACACTCTTAACTAGACATATCTTTGCACCTGACCTGGGTAACTGAGCTTCCCCACAGACTTCGGTGCAGTGGCAAGTTAATGTAGGAAGTATTTGTGGAATTATTTTCACCTTTTTCACTTTTATTTGAGATTGAGACAGTAGCTTCTGCATCTCAAGGGGCTGTAGCAGATGCTACTGCTGAGACATGACAGTCTCCATTACACTGTATACATTTAACTGGCATTTTAGAGTCCTTAGCTTGATAAGAGGCAGATGAACAGCATTGTGGCAGATTCAGCTGTGTTTAAGGAAGTTCTTCTAAAGGGTTCACTCAAAGTGCTCAGTACTTTTCAGCGGGTTCAGTGTCTTATGAATAGGGCACATTTTTTCTGTGTTCTCTTTCTGCACTGATGGAACATTTGCAGGTGAGTCCTCTTTTGTGTCAACATCGGGCTTTATATGCAGATATGGGAAATTTTGGTTGCAAATGTTGAAAATTTCTTTTTTTCTTGCTGGAGTGTTGTGGTTATTGAAGAGGATGAAACTAGTGTCATTCCTGGCTTGTGTTTCTTGGCTTATCAATGCAGTGAGAAAGAAAATGGGGGACAGTGCCTCTTGTTGCTGGCTATAAACTTGTAAACACAGGACATTTGTTTCACCTGCAAATTGATATAAACCAATTTTCTAAGAAGGCAAGTCCGTGTACATCACCATCTTCGTTTACAAACTAAAGTTCCATTTAACACTATACATTACCAGAGCCAATGAAAAAACTTGTAAATCAGTGTCTTTTGTGTTGATAAGCCCAAGCAGCCTGCTATACCTCCCACCCCAACTGCCTCAGAACGGGCAAGAAGTTCTCCCAGTTCCTGCCTTGATTATCTAGGAGTAAACTACCCAGAATTGTAAGGGGAAATAATTTGATGTGTGTTTTGTGTGTACAACAATCTATGTAAACACATCGTTACAACAAACGTTTTTCATGTTTTAGTAATAAATGACAAAATGTAGACATGAACTGTATAATGTGTGTAGGCTGATGGCCAAATATCAAATACAGTAATCCCTCCTCGATCGCGGGGGTTGTGTTCCAGAACCCCTCGCGATAGATGAAAATCCGCGAAGTAGAAACCATATGTTTGTATAGTTATTTTTATATATTTTAAGCCCTTATAAACTCTCCCACACTGTTAACATTATTAGAGCCCTCTAGACATGAAATAACACCCTTTAGTCAAAAGTTTAAACTGTGCTCCATGACAAGACAGAGATGACAGTTCTTTCTCACAATTAAAAGAATGCAAATATATCTTCTCTTCAGGAGCAGAGAATTTCAGAGAGCGAGAGAGAGCACTTGCAAAGAAAAGCAAACAATCCAAAAATCAATACGTGTGCTTTTAAGTTTGCCGCGGCATTTTTTAGAGGAGCGTCAGTATCTTCTAAGCAAACAGCCCCTCTGCTCACATCTCCTCCGTCAGGCGCAGAGAACGTCAGAGAGAGAGAAAGAGAGAGAGAGAGAGATTAAAGCAAACAATCAAAAAATCAATAAGTGTGCTTTTGGATAGGGCTGTGCGATATGACCAAAATCTTATATCCTGATATTTCATTTCATATCCCGATATCACGATATAGTACATTTTCTTTGTATTCAGTGAATAGTTTATATAATCACCACTCCTTTTTTTTTCATTTAAATTAAAAATCAAAATGAGAAGTACTCAACTTGTAATTATTTCTGTTCTTTTATTTAGAACATTTGAGCAAATGTTTGACTTAGAATGTAAACATAAAATGTTAATGTATCAAATATAAAACACTTTTCAAAAACAAATTACTAAAGGCCCAATATAAAATACTGCTATATAAAATGCCTGACATAAACAAAATGTGAACTGTAGCAGCAATAACTCTCACAACATATCTATACTAATAAAAGGCAAAGCCCTCACTCACTCACTCATCACTAATTCTCCAACTTCCCGTGTAGGTAGAAGGCTGAAATTTGGCAGGCTTATTCCTTACAGCTTACTTACAAAAGTTGGGCAGGTTTCATTTCGAAATTCTACGCGTAAGGGTCATAACTGGAACCTATTTTTCTACATATAATGTAATGGAGTTGAGTTGGAGATGGCCGTGGGGGGCGGAGTTTCGTGTGACATCATCACGCCTCCTACGTAAGTAGAGAACAAGGAAGAACTCCAAACAGCGATGAGCACAAAACGCCATTTCACAATTGAGAAGGCAGAAAAACATTATGAAGCAAATGATGCATACAAGCATATTCATAAGTACAGCTACTGCTGAAACAAAGCACGGCGTGAACCGTAAGTTTATATTAAATTAAGTTCATAGACAGGCTGCCACTAGCGTTTGTAATTTAGTGCCTGCCCATATAAGGCCGTCCATCAGCGCAAATCCAATACAAACACTGCCGGTAAATATTCACGTGTGAAGGACTGTGCTTATGCAGAGGAAGATGAG